>NW_026576905.1:395000-396563 GCF_028641065.1 Leucoraja erinaceus
CGCGTACTTGCGACGGTAGATTGAGGGGGCACCACCACGCTAGAGAGGTAAGACGACGACTGAGGGGGCTGTCCCACTTGCCGACCGCTATAGACTTGAGAGGGGCTGTCCCACCTGCCGACTTGCTGACGCTATAGACTTGAGAGGGGGCTGTCCCACTTGCCGACCACTATAGACTTGAGGGGGCTGTCCCATCTTGCCGACTGCTAGAGACTTGAGGGGGCTGCCCACTTGACGACTGTGCTATAGACTTGAGGGGCTGTCCCACTTGCCGAACTGCTATAGACTTGCCGTCCCAATAGCCGACTTGAGGGGGGCTGTCCCACTTGCCGACTGCTATAGACTTGAGGGGGGCTGTCCCACTTGCCGACTGCTATAGACTTCAGAGGGCGGTGCGTCCACTTGCCGACACTGCTATAGACTGAGGGGGCTGTCCCACCTGCCGACCCTGATATAGACTTGAGGGGGCTGTCCAACTTGCCGACCGCTATAGACGTAGTGAGGGGGCTGTCCCAATTGCCGACCTGCTATAGCGAGCTAGAGACTTGAGGGGGCGTCCCACTTGCCGACTGCTATAGACTTGAGGGGGCTGTCCCTTGCCGACTGCTATAGACTTGAGGGGGCTGTTCCAACTTGCCACCATTGCCGAGGTACTATAGACTTGAGGGGGCCCGGTGTCCCCACTTGCCGACCACGCTATAGACTTGAGGGGGCTGTCCCACTTGCCGACCGCTATAGACTTGAGGGGGCTGTCCCACTTGCCCGACCGCTATAGACGTGAGGGGGCTTGTCCCACTTGCCGAACACAACTATATGACTGAGGGGGCCTGTCCCAACTTGCGACCCCGTATAGACTTGAAGGGGGCTGTCCCATTGCCGACCGCTATAGACGTGAGGGGGGCTGTCCCACTTGACGACGCTATAGACCGAGGGGGCGCCCCACTTGCCGACCCACTCTAAGGACTTGAGTGGTGGCTTGTCCCATTGCGGACCGCTATATAGTAACACGACTCAGTTTTTTTTTTTTGGGGCTGTCCAACTTTGCGGACCAACTATATACGCTGCGGGGGGCTGTCCCACTGGGCCGACCACTATAGACTTCAGGGGGATGTCCACTTGCGACGACACGATATAGAGTAAAGAGGGGCTGTACCACTTGCCGGGGACGGCTATAGTAACACGACTGAGGGGGGCCTGTCCCACTTGCCCGACCACTATAGACTTGAGGGGGCTGTACCTACTTGCCGAATCGAAGGCCGGCATAAGGAA
The DNA here is from genome assembly GCF_028641065.1 of Leucoraja erinaceus. NCBI lineage: Eukaryota > Metazoa > Chordata > Chondrichthyes > Rajiformes > Rajidae > Leucoraja > Leucoraja erinaceus. Next base: position 396,270 of record NW_026576905.1, read on the forward strand.
GCCAAGGAAGATTCCGTAAGGGCGTCCCACGTTGCCCGACCATCTATCGGACGTGAGGGGGCTGTCCTACTTGCGCCATATAGACTTCACGGGGGCTGTCCCACTGACGACCGACTTATAGAGATTACGAGGGGTCTCATTGCCGATGCTCTAGTAAACGCTGTTAGGGGGCGCTGTCCACTTGCCGCCCATATAGACTTGAGGGGGTGCCCACTTGCCGACGCTTGCTAGAGGTAACAACCACTAGGGGGTTGTCCACTTGCCCCCTTCGCTTTGAGGGCTGTCACACTGCCG
>NW_026576906.1:0-61826 GCF_028641065.1 Leucoraja erinaceus
AAAATTGTGTCTGCAACGTCGTTACACCTGGGACCATTTACTGCCCGTATGAGAATGTGGTCACTGAGGCATGCTCCATTACGCTTCAGCCGCACTGATATCAATGCTGCACAAGCCCTGGCCAATGGAAATCAAAAATGTATTATTATTATCACATATCAGCGCCAGCTTTCAGTACCTGTTATGAGCCACCTTCGCGATGGTACAGTGGCTTTGCGCTCGCATAACCCGACTCGTTGGGAGAAGCTGGCTTTCTAGGTGCGTGTGACCAAATAAGAACTCCTCTACCCTCTAAGATTGTGGACAGTTGTGTCATCATAAATATTGCCCTAGAATAAGCATGAGTCTAACACAATCAACACCTGCGTATTCTGGTGGAACGCTAAAAGAACAAAAGATCTGCCGCACCCGCGATCCCACCAGTGCAATTGGGCAGTTCCTGCCGTACCATTAACAATATAACGTGACCAGCACGACGAAAACACAGCGCCATCTCGAACATGACTAGTCCGAACCTGCCGAAGACTATAAATCTCGAATTAAAGACCCATATACTGCGAGGTTAGGTTTTTACCAGACCTAGAATATGAACGTGATGCCGTCTGGAGGCGCTGGTAATCACCATGTTTAGTCCAGCTCTAGTTTTTGGAGTGCTTTACTGGACTCTGTGACCGTATACGAGTCAGCCAAAGCATTTTAGCGTTTTTTTAACATAGATTGAGCAATAGCACTGAGGTCTGCTGGCTGCCCATTCTCTCCCCTTTTCCCGTGAATATGTCAATATACACAACCGATATCCCCATACATAGGCGTTACCTGCATGCCTCTGCCCTGCTCCTAGCTGTTGTGGAATTAAGCATACAAGGTGCCCTCCATGCGGTAATTTACGGCCACTGTAACTCCCTTCTTGTTCCATGGTGGTAAGAGTGTCTCCAGGAAACTCGACATACTCCGTCAGTTGACTGAGTTTGTTTGGCTATTTTGTACCCTGACGGCGGTGTCAGTATATTTACCCATGTTTAGCCGCTTGGTCTGACTGTGCGCACAGTGATGCCCGACATAGCGATGGGTATGGTTCCTTTGGATAATCCCATTCCCTGCCGTAATGTCTAGTTCCTAACCCATGCACACAACCATGGCGTTCTGCCTGACTTTTTCTGGCGATGAGCGTGCGCTTATGCCTCGACTGGCATACCAGGCTAAGTTGAGGTCAGCAACCATGGGGCCACTAGGGCAATCACATAGGTTACTCCGCCCACCATGTTAGCGCGATTAACTGGGAAACCATGCGCCCTAGTCCTAGTAAGGCCCTGTCGTGCACGTTCATATCTCGGAGACAGATTCCAAGCTGCTATTGCAGAAAGAGAGTAGCCCGACTAGATGAGGCGAGAGCGGAGGAAGGCAAAGCCAGAAATTCCCCTTCCAGCGTGGTAGGCATCTATCGCTAGCTGCCCTCTGAGCTGACGATTCCTAAGTCACATACATATGTTACTGGATGATTCCGTCTTGTTTGCACCGAAATATGATATCTGGCACACTTTCATACTGTGCTTAATACCTTATAGCCCCAAGATATCTTGGGTTTCTTTTTGCATCTATCTGCAATGCGTATCATACATTCGGTCTACCCAGGTGACAATGTGCTGTCTCACACTGTCGCTTCTATCCTTCCTAGCCCCAGACTGAATATTTAAAATGTCTTTTTTACACACCATTGCCAGATTTTGTTTAGACCAATTTGTTAGCACACTAGATGATTTTTAATGCTCCCTCTAGGTTTGAGTCGATATAGGACCACCGACCATAGGTATTATCAATCCGTTACACCACATATGTAAAGTGCTGTAAACATTTGAAATGCATATGCCTTTTTATCCAGGCCAATAGCCCCCCGTGAGCATCAATCCCCAGTAGTTGATCGACCCGGGCCCCCCCCGGTGCTGTGTGAATAGGTCCATCAGTTACCTGTGTACCTGGATATGGAGTTTAGTTGCTCCCCAGCCTAAAGTACTGGCATCGGTTTTTAATAACCAAGTTGGGATTGGTGATGATAATCGGCTGAAAACTATGCACCCAGATATATGAATCTCCAGCCCACCACAGCGATAATTATGATATAGCCTTCCTTGACCTGACGTAACATTCATGATTTGCCCCATTATAGTGACCAAGTACCTTGGCAAAGTAACAGTCATATGGATGGAATTGTTATTGAACAACCCAGATATGACAAAAACCCGTCTCCATCTTAAAGTGTATATACTCAACAGATTTATTTAGTGATATTAGATCAATGATGATGCTACATTCACCATCTTTTGTAGTTTTGGTGAATATATTCGATACAAATTCCAATGGTTCATGTTTACTCCCATGATCCGTTTAGTAATGAGCCTTTCTAGTTCAGCTTGACCTTCTCACTTCTCTTTCTTAGAGGGAGAAAATGCCCTTTGGGCGCATAGCTGAACTGGCGGTAATGTGCCCAATTTGAATTCGTTTTTATCCACTAATACTGTTGAGTATATTTTAGTTATTTGTGGCAGCATCCCATGCTTTATCAACAAGTGTAAATGCCCCCCCCCCCCCCCCCCCCTCCGCAGTTTGTAGAACACCCTTATTTAGTGTAAACTGGGAGGAACCAGACTACCTACCTCCATGTTTATTGTTTTTTCATGAAGGCCTAGTTTGCTGGTATGCTGGCGCTGTCGGTGGGGCAGCGCATTTTCCCACGGCTCCGCTCTGGGCCCCTGTCTAAAAAGAACTTTGGGGGTAATGTGAAGCGGTCGCCAGGCTTTCACCAGTCCTTGTTCGATATTGCTGGTGGATGCAGAGGGGTGCTGCCAGCTGGGTGTTGGATGCGATGTCCTGCTCGTTCCATGGCCTGCCCTCATGAGGCGCACAGGTTTAGCTGCCTCTCTTCCCGCAGCAGCGGTTTGCATAGCCCCGTATATTTGGGGTTGCGGGCAGGTCTTATATGCACCAATGTCAGTCGAGTATCCCAAATTTGGGAACATCTTAGGCGTCAGCACCCTCGTAGTGCAACGGGATAGTCTCATCCTGGGAGAACCACCTTGGTGATCATGGCGTCTCGCCTGCCAGGTGAGTATGATCCGTGGAAAACGAGCAAAGGCGGTGACATCTTGACCCTTCTGTTAGGAGCTTCAGAATTCGCTGCTTTTAGCTCTTGTCTGCGAGTCTGCTGACCCAGCTGCCTGCGGATTTGCCTCTAGAAAGGCCTGCTCCTGCAGGGCTTTGTTGGGAAGATGGTCGCGTGGAGGAGCCATGTAGTGGCCCACGACACCCAGTAGCTCTTCCTGATCCTGCTCCCCTGGCATACTGCTGTTCTCGTCCGCCTGCCCAGCGTTTAAGCCAGCCCAGCTCTGGCCTCCTTAGCTAGCCTCAAAAGAGGGAGCAAAAGGGAGTGCTATAAATTGGAGGAGGCATAGCTCAAACTCCGCTGTTGCATCAATCCCTCGACAAGGGAGATGGCTAGTGCAATAGCACTGGGGTAGGAGTGTCAGCTCCCTTGGCATTCAGCCAGTGCCCCTTTTCTCCTGGAGGTTTTGAACTCCATGACCTCCTCTGGCTTGGGGAGACAGACATACTTATTTTTGCTGTCTCCACCTGTTCCAGTGTTGGAGGAAGTTGATTCCTATAGAACCTGTAATTTTGGTAAGATTTTTGTCTTACCTGTATTTAGAGGCTGCCTGCCGTTTTTCAGGCGGCATTGTAGCGGTTCCCGGGCGGCGATTCTCCTTGTCAGGAGTCTGCAGGGCTGCCGGTCGGGTTTTTAAATTTCCCGCCGGTCCGCGGCATGGCGCAGCTCCCTGTCAGCGGTCCGCAGCGTGTGCGGTCCCGTTTGCGCCTTTCCCCCTCCACTGTCGGCTCATTCGCTGGAGTCGAACGGGGGCCGCTTCCTCTGCTGCTTTGCTCCCCCTGGAGCAAAAAACCACAAGGCCCGATTAAGGTAAGTACTTACCTCACGTCCTTGGTTTGCGGGAGCGCCCGACTCCCGCTGGCCGCGTTGCACAGCTGTGCGATAATGCCGCACCTGCGCACTGGGCTGGGTTCTTCACGGAATCACTCACGTGACTCCGAAGTAAAATTCCACAGACTCACAACTCTCTGTGTGAGAAATTGTTTCCTCATCTCAGTTCTAAATGGCTTATTCCTTATTCTTAAACACTTGTGTACAATATTTTACATTATATCTGCATCTGTTCCATCTCCTTGTCCACATTGTACTTCAATCATTAATAATTATCACTGATCAACATTGTACCGCAGATAGACACAGAGTGCTGGAGTAACGCAGCGGGTCAGGCTGCATCTCTGGAGGAAAATATTTGATATTTTGTGTAAGAACTCTTCTGTTCCATCCCAAAATCTCGTGTTTGAGGGGGGGTGAGAGGAAGGGGGAGAGAGGGGGGGGAGAGAGGGGGGGGAGAGAGAGAGGGGGGGGGGGAGAGGGAGATTGAGAGAGGGGAGAAAGAGAGAGAGAGGGGGGAGAGGGGGGAGAGAGAGAGGGGGAGGGGAGAGAGAGGGGGGGGAGAGTGAGAGAGAGAGGGGGAGTGAGAGAGAGGGAGGGGAGAGAGAGGGGGGGAGAGAGAGAGGGGGGGGAGAGAGGGGGGAGAGAGAGGGGGGGGAGAGAGGGGTAGTCACTGAGGCTGTTCCTCAGCCTCCATCACTCCCTGCTGGCCCGTGTGTGAGTGGGGGTGAGGGGTGGACCCTCTCTTTCTGTGTTGATAATGTGAGATGCCACCTGTTCCTTGACTTCCCGTTTCTGAAGTTACCATTCTAGTTTGTGGAGACATTGAGGTTGGGGCATATTGTTGTTTTGGCTCCAGGTGTCTCATCTCCGTCTCCCCCATCAACCGTACTGTCTCTGTCGCTCCCTCCCCCACTGCCCAATGTCTACCCCACTGTTCCATCTCCCCCTCCCCCATAAACTGTCCAATCTCTACCCCACACACCGCCCAATCCCCTCCCGTAACTTGACAAAGTTAGGGATGAACGGAAGATAGACACAGACTCTCAGCGGGGCAGGCAGCATCTGTGGAGAACATGGATAGGTGACGTTTCACAGAGTGCTGGAGTAACTCAGTGGGTCAGGCAGCATCTGTAGAGAGAAGGAATGGGCGACGTTTAAGGTCGAGACCCTCCTTCAGACTAGGAGTCGGGGAGAGGGGAACGAGAGATATAGATTGTGATGTAGAGAGTTTGGTTTAGGGTTAGCAGGGAGAGATAGATCAGCCATGATGACGGAGTAGACTTGATGGACCGAATGGCCTAAACTGCAGCTGCATGCAAACTATAAACTTGCAACTGTGCAGTGTAGAAACAGGCCTCTGTACAAGCTCACCAATGCCTCTACTTCCCGAGAACATGGAAGTTCAACATGTCCCCCACAACTCCCACCAACTTGTACAGATGCGCCGTGGAAATCAGTTTACCGGGATGCATCCCAGCACGGTTTGGGAACAGCTCCGTCCAAGACCCGCAAGAAATCGCAGAGTTGTGACACAGGCCAGGCCGTGACGCACACAAACCATCCTCCCTTCCATTGCCTCCATCTATATGCCACGCTGCCTCGGCAAGGCCAGCAGCATAATCAACGACCAGTCTCATTCCCTGGTCACTCCCTCTTCTCCCCTCTCCAATCGGGCAAGAGGTACAGAAGTGTGAAAATGCACACCTCCAGATTTAGGGAGTTTCTTCCCAGCTGTTATCAGACGGGGAGAGGGGGTCACAGGGCTGTAAGGTCGTCCCCTCCCACATCGCTCCATCGGACCGTTCCAGAGAGGGGAGGTCACCTCTCACGCAACCGACCATCGAGGGTGAGGGGGAGATTCCATCCTCTCCCATCACCAGCCCCTTCCACGCCCTCAGGTACAGCCCCTCCAGACTCGAGTAATTGCTGAGCGAGTCTCCCCCTCCCTCCTCCCCTCCTCTTCCTCCCAATCTCCGTCCCCCCCTCCCCCTCAGGAACCCCCTTGCACCGCGCCACCGCGCCACCACCCCTCCACTCCCCTTTCGAGGGTCGAGTTCAGTCCAAGCTCCGGCCAAGAGGGGCGCCAAGGTCAGGAAGACTAAGAGGAGCAGGAATGGGGTCACGATGCGGTCGCTGACCCCTCGCGGCAGCCATCTTCCTCTGGGGTCATCCTCCATCTTTGTCCGGGGTCTCACCCAGCCCACTCCCTCTTCTCCCCTCTCCCAAGAGGCATACAAGTGTGAAAACGAAGAACGCACACCTCCAGATTCAGGGAGTTTCTTCCCAGCTGTTATCAGGCAACTGAACCATCCTCTCACCAACTAGAGAGCGGTCCTGACCTCCCATCTACCTCATTGGAGACCCTCGCACTATCTTTAATTGGACTTTACCTTGTACTAAACGTTATTCCCTTTATGCTGTATCTGTACACTGTGGACGGGTCGATTATATTCATGTAGTCTTTCTGCTGACTGGATAGCACGCAACAAAAACGTTTTACACTGTAACTCGGTACACAGGACAATAAACAAAACTCTCCCTCTCTCAAAGCAAGCTCAATGCTAGCATTTCTATCAAGAGGGCTTGCATACAAACACAGGGACATAACGCTGAGGCTCGATAAGGCGCCGGTCAGGTCGCATTTGGAATATTGTGAGCAGAGTTGGGCCCCGTATCAGAGGAAGAATGTGCCGGCTCTGGAGAGGGTCCAGAGGAGGTTTACAAGAATGATCCCTGGAATGAGTAGGTTAATATACAATGAGCGTTTCTCGGCACTGGGCCTGTACTCGCTGGAGTTTAGAAGGATGAGTGGGTCAACCTCATTGAAACTTCCCGAATAGTGAAAGGCTTGGATCGAGTGGATGTGGAGAGGATGTTTCCACCAGTGGGAGAGTCTAGGACCAGAGGCCACAGCCCCCAGAATTAAAGGACGTTCCTTTCCATTTCTTTAGGTAGGAGATGAGGATGGATTTTTTTAGCCAGAGGGTGGTGAATCTGTGCGATTCATTGCCACAGACGGCGGTGGAGGCCAAGTCGGTGGATATATTTAAGGCAGATTGTTGATTAGTACGGGTGTCAGGGGTTATGGGGAGAAGGCAGGAGATTGGTGTTAGGAGGGAGAGATAGATCAGCCATGATAAAATGGCGGAGTAGACTCGATGGGCCAAATAGCCTAATTATGTTCCTATCACTGATGGCCTTCTGGTGAGTCCGGAATTCACAGTGCAGCTTTATAGGACTTTGGTCAGGCAACATCTGAAGCATTATGGGCGGTTCTGGTCGCCCCCATTACAGGATGTGGAGGCTTTGGAGACGGTGCACAGTAGCCTCGATGGGCCGAATGGCCTAGTTCTGCTCCTGTGTTTAGTGAAGGTCTACATTCTACAACAAGGTGTTAAACGGCCAGAGACAGAGAGCGCAGCGCGGTCAATGAAAAATAACTTGTTCTATAACTATGAGTGTGAATGAGAGAGATGGAGAGAGAGGGAGAGGGAGAGAGAGGGAGTGAGAGAAAGATGGAGAGAGAGAGAGATGGAGAGGGAGGGATAGGTCAGAGAGAGAGGGAGGGAGAGGGGAGAGAGAGATACACAGAGACAGAGAAACTCGATGGGAATGAGTGTGTGTGAGCAGGGACAGGATGTGGTCAGTACAGGTTAGAGGGGGAGAGAGATTTTGTGAGAAGCTTTGCAACTGCAGAGAGGGAGAGGGAGAGGGAGAGGAGGGGAGAGTCAAAGTATCCTTTATTGTCATTCAGACCTTTCAGTCCGAACGAAATCTTGTGCCTTGCAGTCATAACATAGAATAAAATAACAAAACACACAATACAGATTTAACATCCACAGGCACTTCCTCACTGTGATGGAAGGCAAAAGTCTTAAAGTCCTTGTCTCTCCCTCCTCTTTCTCCCACTGTGTTGAGGCGATCCAGGCTTTCGATGTTGAAGCCCCCACCGGGTGATGGTAAGTCCCGCAGCTGAATCCAAGCTCCACGAACGGGCCGGTTCAAACTCCGCGGCCCGGGGCGGATGAAGTTCCCAGTCCAGCGGACAAAGCTGTTGCCGCGGGAGCTCCGGAGAACCGGTCACCAACCTGGGACCTGCGAGGGGGGGGGGAGGGACAGAGGTGGGGGGAGGGACAGAGGTGAGGGGAGGGACAGAGGGGGGGAAGAGAGATAGAGAGTTGTAGAAATGCAGTGTGGAGTTTCTTCCCTGCTGTTATCAGGCAACTGAACCGTTCTCTCACCAACTAGAGAGCAGTCCTGACCTCCCATTTACGAAACTGAATGAGTCAGTCACCCAGCATGGAAACAGGTCCTTCCTTCAATCCAACCTGCCCACACCGGCCAACATGCCCCATCTGCACTAGTCACCTGGCACAGAAACAGGACTTTTAGCCCAACTTACATCGAAGGAATGGGCATCGCGACTGAAGAGGGTCTCGACCCGAAACATTACCCATCCCATCCAACATTTTGTGTCTACCTAAACAGTGCCTATCTATCCATGTTGCGATGTGCCAGTGGGCTGGAGGAGCGGGCAAAGGCCTTGCCACAGGGCGGGTGGGTGAAGGGGCGCTGGCCGGTGTGGACTCGCCGGTGCTCCAGCAGGTGGTCAAGGCAGGTAAAGCCCTTACCACAGGACGGGCAGGGGAAGGGACCCTCACCGCTATGGGTACGCCGGTGCTGCCACACTAAGGGTCTCTCTATGGTGTGTATCCGCTGGTTCTCCCGCAGCCACTGTGCTCTCTTAAAACGCTGCCGCAGTGGGACCAGCCTTTGCCGGCATGGACCCGCCGGTGCTGCTGCAACCCCCGCGAGCTGTCAACCGCCTACCAGCCGTAAGGGCAATCATAGGGCTGGCTACTGGTGAGACAGGACCTGGGAGGCCATGGCAAAGCGCTCTCCACACACTGGGCGCGGGACGGGACGGTCACCGGCGTGCACCCGCTGGTGGGACAGCAGCCTGGTGGAGCTGGTGAAGCCGCACTGGGCACATGTGTAGGGGCGTTCGGTGATGTAGGTGCGTTTGTGCTGCAGCAGCCTGGTGGAGCGGGTGAAGCCCTTGCCGCAGTCGCTGCAGGTGAAGGGCCGCTCCCCGGTGTGCACGTGCCTGTGTATCTTCAGGTACTTTAATGACTTGAAGCCTTTGCCGCAGTCGGAGCAGCCAAAGGGCTTCTCATCGGTGTGGGTGTGCTGGTGCATCAGCAGGGTGCTGCATTGGGTGAAGCCTTTGCCGCACTGGGTGCAGATGAAGGGGCGCTCGCCGGTGTGGGTGCGCTGGTGGGACATCAGGTTGCAGGACTGGGTGAAGCCCATGCCGCAGTCGCTGCAGGTGAAGGGGCGCTCCCCGGTGTGGGTGCGCTGGTGCTGCAGCAGGTGGCTGGACTGGGTGTAGCTTTTACTGCACTGGGCGCAACTGAAGGGGCGCTCGTCGGTGTGGGTGCGCTGGTGCTGCTGCAGGTGGCTGGACTGGGTGTAGCCTTTGCCGCAATGGACGCAGGTGAAGTGGCGCTCATCGGTGTGGCTGCGCTGGTGCAGCAGCAGGTGCCTGGAGTCGGTAAAGCCCTTGCCGCAGTCGCTGCAGGTGAAGGGGCGCTACCCGGTGTGCTGGAGCCTGTGCCTCTTCAGGTTCGCGGACCACTTGAAGCCTTTGCCACAGTCGGAGCAGGTGAAGGGCCGCTCACTGCTGTGCACCTGTCGGTGATACAGCAGCCCCGATAACCGTGCAAAGCTCTTGCCACAGGTGGAGCAGCCATAGGGCTTCTCGCCCGTGTGCACCTGCCGCTGCGACTTCAGGTCCTTTGCCGTCTTGAAGAGCGTGCTGCAGTCGGAGCTGTCGAAGGGGCGTTCTCCCGTGTGAACCCTCCGGTGGATCTCCAGCTCGTTCGGGCACTGCCAGGCCTTGCCACACACGTCGCACTCATAACGCGTCTCCTTGTTGTGCCCAGACATGTGGTCCTCCATCGAAGCTCAGCCACTCGAAGCTCAGCCCGCACACCAAGCAGATGGGGAGGGGGGTTCACTGGCACCCTAGCCACCCTCAATGGTCGCTCACGTCCCCGTCTTTCTGTCTCCAGCAACGGCTCCTAAACCCTGCAAAAGGGAACACAGAGGGTCAACAAGCTGGCAAACAAGACATTACTAACACGTGAACATTACTAGTGTTTGGGGATCAGGACAGAAGCCTCCTCGTGGCGATCCCTGGAAGAGACAATGCGATGCACTCTGTGACGCATCGGGTGACAATTCTGTCAACATGTTGGACGATGACAGAAGCCAACAGCGAGCTCCACCGTCTGACACAAGATCAAATTAGTGCTTGGGGGGGGGGAGTGGGTGAGGGGATCATGGGGAGGTGAGGGAGGAGGGGATGGAGTGAGGGGATCATGGGGGAGGGGGGGGTGGGGGGGGATCATGGGGAGGTGAGGGAGATGGGGATGGAGTGAGGGGAAAATCACCTGTTCACATGCGGCTGCTAGAGCAAACAGTGTACATACGGTGATGACAAACGCAACAAATGCAATATCCAGTGCAAAGCAGTGCAAGATTGTGTTGCAGAAAGTCCGGGGTAGCACGGACGAGAAGGGCCAAAGGGCCTGCTTCCGGGAAGAATGACCGACGCTGACTGTGTGGAGCTTGCACGACCCCCCCCCCCCCCCCCCCCCCCACGTGGTGTAGTGCCGACCGCGTCATGGCAATGTGCTGCTCCGATTGCCGGAGAGCGGTGTCTGCCCGAGGGGCGGGGCTACGTATCAACCAATAGACCATGCTGCAGCATCTCTGGTCCTCCGAGTGCAGTGCCACCCTGGCAGCGGGAGGCCACTGTGCAGCGCTCCGTCACTGCCCCCCCCGCCCCCCACTCACCCCTCTTTCACGCACTCGTAATGTTCTGTTTGCCAGCTTGTTGACTCTCTGTGTTCCCCTCCTGCAGGGTTTTGGAGCATTTGCTGTGGATGGGGAGACGGGAACGCGAGTGGCCATTGAGGGCGGCCAGGGTGTCGGTGAGCCCCCCCGCCCCATCAACTCGGTGCGCGGGCTGAGCTTCGAGGGGCTGAGATTCGGTGGAGGACAACATGACGGGGTACAACAAGAAGAAGCGTTATGAGTGCGACGTGTGTGGCAAAGCCTGGCAGACCCCGAGTGAGCCGGAGTCCCACCGGGACTCCCTATGAAGCCCTATGACTGTTCCTCCTGCGCTGTGCGCTGTATCACCGGCACCTGCTCCGAATGCGGAAAAGGCTTCAAGTCGTCACGCACACCGGGGAGCTGCCCTTCACTTGTAGCAACTGAGGCAAGTGCTTCACGCTCTCCACCAGCTTGCAGGAGCACCAGCGCACCCACACCGGCGAGCGCTCCTACATCTGCACCCAGTGTGGCAACGGCTTCACTGGCTACACCTATCTGCTGCCCCACCAGCGGGTTCACACCGGTGACCGTCCCTTCCCTAGCTCGTTGTGTGGTGAGCGCTTTGCCATGGCGGGTACACACCAGAGACCCTTTGTGTGCTCTCAGTGTGGCAAGGGTTTCACCCGCATGTCCAGCCTATGGCAGCACCGGCGAACCCACAGCGGTGAGCGTCCCTTCCCCTGCCCGTCCTGTAATAAGGGCTTCACCCACCATGACCACCCGCTGGAGCACCGGCGAGTCCACACCGGCCATCGCCCCTTCACCTACCCACTCTGTGGCAAGGCCTTTGCCCACTCCTCCAGCCTGTTGGCACACCACAGCATGGATAGGCACTATTCATGTGGACACAAAATGCTGGAGGGAATGGGTGATATTTCAGGTCGAGATCCTCTTCAGTCCCGACCTGAAACGTCGCCATTTTTTCTCTCCAGAGATGTTGCCTGTCCTGCTGAGTTTGTCCAGGTACACTTCATCCACCGACTCTCCCTTGTCCATTTTCCTAGTTACTTCCTCAAAAAAATCCAGATTAATCAAACATGATTTTCCCTTCGAAAATCTTCCTGATATAGTAGTGGCCATAGGATCTGGGGTGATGGAGGAACTGAAGGAAATCCACATTAGGCAGGAAATGGTGTTGGATAGACTGATGGGACTGAAGGCTGATAAATCCCCAGGGCCTGATGGTCTGCATCCCAGGGTACTTAAGGAAATGGCTCTAGAAATCGTGGATGCATTGGTGATAATTTTGCAATGTTCTATAGACTCAGGATCAGTTCCTGTGGATTGCAGGGTAGCTAATGTTATCCCACTTTTTAAGAAAGGCGGGAGAGAGAAAACAAGGAATTACAGACCAGTTAGACTAACATCGGTGGTGGGGAAGATGCTGGAGTCAATTATAAAAGGATCGGTCCGAGTCAACATGGATTTACGAAGGGGAAATCATGTTTGACTAATCTTCTGGAATTTTTTTAAGATAGACAATAGGTGTATTCCATTCAGCCATTTGAGCCGGCACCCCCATTCAATGTGATCATGGCTGATCATCCCCAATCAGTACCCCGTTCCTGCCTTCTCCCCATATCCCCTGACTCTGCTATTTTTAATAGCCCGATTTAGCTCTCTCTGTAAAGCATCCAGGGATCCCGCCTCAACTGTCCTCTGAGGCAGAGAATTCCACAGACTCACTCCTCTCTGTGAGAAAAAGTGTTTCCCCGTTTCCTTATTCTTAAACTGTGGGTCCTGGTTCTGGACTCCCCCAACATCAGGAACATGTTTCCTGCCTCTGATGTAACTAGGAAGATGGACTTTAGCTGTAACTAGGAAAATGGACAAGGGAGAGCCAGTGGATGTCGTGCACCTGGACTTTCAGAAAGCATAGAAACATAGAAACATAGAAATTAGGTGCAGGAGTAGGCCATTCGTCCCTTCGAGCCTGCACCGCCATTCAATATGATCATGGCTGATCATCCAACTCAGTATCCCGTACCTGCCTTCTCTCCATACCCCCTGATCCCCTTAGCCACAAGGGCCACATCTAACTCCCTCTTAAATATAGCCAATGAACTGGCCTCAACTGCCCTCTGTGGCAGAGAGTTCCAGAGATTCACCACTCTCTGCGTGAAAGAAATTCTTCTCATCTCGGTTTTAAAGGATTTCCCCTTTATCCTTAAGCTGTGACCCCTTGTCCTGGACTTTCCTAACATCGGGAACAATCTTCCTGCATCTAGCCTGTCCAACCCCTTAAGAATTTTGTAAGTTTCTATAAGATCCCCTCTCAATCTCCTAAATTCTAGAGAGTATAACCAAGTCTATCCAGTCTTTCTTCATAAGACAGTCCTGACATCCCAGGAATCAGTCTGGTGAACCGTCTCTGCACTCCCTCTATGGCAATAATGTCCTTCCTCAGATTTGGAGACCAAAACTGTACGCAATACTCCAGGTGTGGTCTCACCAAGACCCTGTACAACTGCAGTAGAACCTCCCTGCTCCTATACTCAAATCCTTTTGCAATGAAAGCTAACATACCATTCGCTTTCTTTACTGCCTGCTGCACCTGCATGCCTACCTTCAATGACTGGTGTACCATGACACCCAGGTCTCGCTGCATCTCCCCCCCTTTCCCAATCGGCCACCATTTAGATAATAGTCTGCTTTCCTGTTTTTGCCACCAAAATGGATAACCTCACATTTATCCACATTATACTGCATCTGCCAAACATTTGCCCACTCACCCAGCCTATCCAAGTCACCCTGCAGTCTCCTAGCATCCTCCTCACAGCTAACACTGCCCCCCACCTTAGTGTCATCCGCAAACTTGGAGATATTGCCTTCAATTCCCTCTTCCAGATCATTAATATATATTGTAAATAGCTGGGGTCCCAGTACTGAGCCTTGGGGTACCCCACTAGTCACTGCCTGCCATTGTGAAAAGGACCCGTTTACTCCTACTCTTTGCTTCCTGTTTGCCAGCCAGTTCTCTATCCACATCAATACTGAACCCCCAATGCCTTGTGCTTTAAGTTTGTATACTAATTTCTTATGTGGGACCTTGTCGAAAGCCTTCTGGAAGTCCAGATACACCACATCCACTGGTTCTCCCCCATCCACGCTACTAGTTACATCCTCGAAAAATTCTATAAGATTCGTCAGACATGATTTACCTTTCGTAAATCCATGCTGACTTTGTCCAATGATTTCACCACTTTCCAAATGTGCTGCTATCCCATCTTTAATAACTGACTCTAGCAGTTTCCCCACTACCGATGTTAGACTAACTGGTCTGTAATTCCCCATTTTCTCTCTCCCTCCCTTCTTAAAATGTGGGGTTACGTTTGCTACCCGCCAATCTTCAGGAACTACTCCAGAATCTAAAGAGTTTTGAAAGATTATTACTAATGCATCCACTATTTCTGGAGCTACTTCCTTAAGTACTCTGGGATGCAGCCTATCTGGCCCTGGGGATTTATCGGCCTTTAATCCATTCAATTTACCCAACACCACTTCCCGGCTAACCTGGATTTCACTCAATTCCTCCAACTCCTTTGACCCGCGGTCCCCTGCTATTTCCGGCAAATTATTTATGTCTTCCTTAGTGAAGACGGAACCAAAGTAGTTATTCAATTGGTCCGCCATATCCTTGTTCCCAATGATCAACTCTCCTGTTTCTGACTGCAAGGGACCTACATTTGTTTTGACTAATCTCTTAAAAAAAGCATTTGATAAGGTCCCACATAGGAGATTAGTGGGCAAAATTAGGGCACATGGTATTGGGGGTAGAGTGCTGACATGGATAGAGAATTGGTTGGCAGGCAGGAAACAAAGAGTAGGGATTAATGGGTCCCTTTCTGAATGGCAGGCAGTGACTAGTGGGGTACCGCAAGGCTCGGTGCTGGGACCAATTGAATAACTACTTTGGTTCCGTCTTCACTAAGGAAGACATAAATAATTTGCCGGAAATAGCAGGGGACCGCGGCTCAAAGGAGTTGGAGCAATTGAGTGAAATCCAGGTTAGCCGGGAAGTGGTGTTGGGTAAATTGAATGGATTAAAGGCCGATAAATCCCCAGGACCAGATAGGCTGCATCCCAGAGTACTTAAGGAAGTAGCTCCAGGAATAGTGGATGCATTAGTAATAATCTTTCAAAACTCTTTAGATTCTGGAGTAGTTCCTTAGGATTGGCGGGTAGCAAACGTAACCCCACTTTTTAAGAAGGGAGGGAGAGAGAAAACGGGGAATTACAGACCAGTTAGTCTAACATCGGTAGTGGGGAAACTGCTAGAGTCAGTTATTAAAGATGGGATAGGAGCACATTTGGAAAGTGGTGAAATCATTGGACAAAGTCAGCATGGATTTATGAAAGGTACATCATGTCTGACGAATCTTATAGAATTTTTCGAGGATGTAACTTGTAGCGTGGATAGGGGAGAACCAGTGGATGTGGTGTATCTGGACTTCGACAAGGTCCCACATAAGAGATCAGTATACAAACTTAAAGTACACAGCATTGGGGGTTCAGTATTGATGTGGATAGAGAGCTAGCTGGCTGGCAAACAGGAAGCAAAGAGTAGGAGTAAACGGGTCCTTTTCACAATGGCAGGCAGTGACTAGTGGGGTGCCACAAGGCTCAGTGCTGGGACCCCAGCTATTTACAATATATATTAATGATCTGGATGAGGGAATTGAAGGCAATATCTCCAAGTTTGCGGATGACACTAAGCTGGGGGGCAGAGTTAGCTGTGAGGAGGATGCTAGGAGACTGCAAGGTGACTTGGATAGGCTGGGTGAGCGGGCAAATATTTGGCAGATGCAGTATAATGTGGATAAATGTGAGGTTATCCATTTTGGTGGCAAAAACAGGTAAGCAGACTATTATCTAAATGGTGGACGACTAGGAAAAGGGGAGATGCAGCGAGACCTGGGTGTCATGGTACACCAGTCATTGAAAGTAGGCATGCAGGTGCAGCAGGCAGTGAAGAAGCGAATGGTATGTTAGCTTTCATAGCAAAAGGATTTGAGTATAGGAGCAGGGAGGTTCTACTGCAGTTGTACAGAGTCTTGGTGAGACCACACCTGGAGTATTGCGTACAGTTTTGGTCTCCAAATCTGAGGAAGGACATTATTGCCATAGAGGGAGTGCAGAGAAGGTTCACCAGACTGATTCCTGGGATGTCAGGACTGTCTTATGAAGAAAGACTGGATAGGCTTGGTTTATACTCTCTAGAATTTAGGAGATTGAGAGGGGATCTTATAGAAACTTACAAAATTCTTAAGGGGTTGGACAGGCTAGATGCAGGAAGATTGTTCCCGATGTTGGGGAAGTCCAGGACAAGGGGTCACAGCTTAAGGATAAGGGGGAAATCCTTTAAAACCGAGATGAGAAGAACTTTTTTCACACAGAGAGTGGTGAGTCTCTGGTACTCTCTGCCGCAGAGGGTAGTCGAGGCCAGTTCATTGGCTATATTTAAGAGGGAGTTAGATGTGGCCCTTGTGGCTAAGGGGAGCAGAGGGTATGGAGAGAAGGCAGGTACGGGATACTGAGTTGGATGATCAGCCATGATCATATTGAATGGCGGTGCAGGCTCTAAGGGCCGAATGGCCTACTCCTGCACCTAATTTCTATGTTTCTATAAACCGAAAATAGATGTTGCACACCGGGTTCAAAGAGCTCAATCGAGGCCAGGAGCCCCCTTCAAGAGAGATTATAGTGAAATTTCACGACATTTCTGTTCTGGAAGACATTATGAAAACAATTCCACACGGATCGAATTTGATGTTTAAAGATGAAATTGTTAGATTTTTCAGAAATTACCCAGCAGAAGTAGCTAAGAAACACAACCTGTTTACAAAGACAAGACTAATCCTGAAAGGTATTAAGGACCTAAAAATGGCATAATGTACCCTGCAAAAATGAGGATTACTTATAAGAATTCAGAACGTGTCTTTATTGATCCCGAAGAAGCATACAAATATGCACAAGAACTAACAAAGGAGATCAATGGATAAGGAAAACAACACGGCTATCAGGAAGGTTACACAAAAAAGCTGGAGAAACTCAGCGGGTGCAGCAGCATCTATGGAGCGAAGGAAATAGGCAACGTTTCGGGCCGAAACCTTTCTTCAGACTGATCGGGGGCGGGGGTGGGTGGGGACAAGAAAGGGAAAAGGAGGAGTAGCCAGAAGGCTGGGGGATGGGAGGAGACAGCAGGGGGGCTGAGGAAGGGGAGGAGACAGCAAGGACTAACAAAATTGGGAGAATTCGATGTTCATGCCCCCGGGGTGCAGACTCCCCAAACAGAATATGAGGTGCCCCTCCTCCACCATAAATGATCTCTCTTCCATACCCCGCAACACTGCTCTCTCTCCCCATCCCCGCACTCGCAACAAGGGCCGAGTCCCCCTAGTCCTCACCTTTCACCCCACCAGCCGTCACATACAAAAAGTAATCCTCCGTCAGTTTCGCCACCTCCAACGTGACCCCACTACTCGCCACATCTTCCCATCTCCCCCCATATCTGCCTTCCGCAAAGACCGCTCCCTCCATAACTCCCTTGTCAACTCTTCCCTTCCCTCTCGGTCCACCCCCTCCCCGGGCACTTTCCCTTGCAACCGCAAGAGATGCAACACTTGTCCCTTTACCTCCCCCCTCGACTCCGTTCAAGGACCCAAGCAATCGTTCCAGGTGCGACAGAGGTTTACCTGCATCTCTTCCAACCTCATCTATTGCGTCCGCTGCTCTAGATGTCAGCAGATCTATATCGGTGAGACCAAGCGGAGGTTGGGCGATCGTTTCGCCGAACACCTCCGCTCGGTCCGCAATAACCAAGCTGACCTCCCGGTGGCTCAGCACTTCAACTCCCCCTCCCACTCCGCCTCCGACCTCTCTGTCCTGGGTCTCCTCCATGGCCACAGCGAGCAGCACCGGAAATTGGAGGAACAGCACCTCATATTCCGTTTGGGGAGCCTGCACCCCGGGGGCATGAACATCGAATTCTCCCAATTTTGTTAGTCCTTGCTGTCTCCTCCCCTTCCTCAGCCCCCCTGCTGTCTCCTCCCATCCCCCAGCCTTCTGGCTACTCCTCCTTTTCCCTTTCTTGTCCCCACTCACCCCCGCCCCCTATCAGTCTGAAGAAGGGTTTCGGCCCGAAACGTTGCCTATTTCCTTCGCTCCATAGATGCTGCTGCACCCGCTGAGTTTCTGCAGCTTTTTTGTGTAACCTTCGATTCTCCAGCATCTGCAGTTCCCTCTGAAACACGGCTATCAGGAAGTTGGTTTGTCATAAATATCGGGAGAGGGGAACCTGAGAAAATATGACTTCTTAAATAACTGAAACTATAAAGGATCTCGTTAAGATGGAGGAATATTACATGTTGCAAAGTCTAGACACTTTATCTACTCTGGAATGTTAACCCAAGGTCGAACTCGCTCTTTGAATGAAAGACTCAAAAACAAAAGGCAGTCGCGGAACATGAAAAAATTAAATTAAAGGGAGTTGAAAGTAACAATTTACTAAAAAAAAACTTTCATGATCGTATACTAACACATAAATAACTGAACTAACCTAGTTATATCAATCTAAAATGAATTAACATAACCGAACAAGGATTCACTCCTCCGGAGAGGGGGGGTTTATCTTAATTTATCAATGAATTTGTGGATCACTGATGGTGTGTTAAATACATTGATATATGTTAATACCATACTAATATACTAAAACATGTGTAACCGATTTGGGAATGTAAATCCTCGTTATGTTTAATATAATAGAAGAATTGAATTAGAGGGAAGGGAAGCGATTTGAACAACTGGCAATTGGCCAACAGCCAAGAGTGTAATTTTGGTTAACCCCTTCCAACCAGCAGGTTATTATTTTAAGACACTGGGTTATGATCGTGAAGTTTAATACTATAACTTTCATTATATAGTAAATATATGTTTATTGGAAGACTTAAGTCGATCTATATGTTTGATGTTTCTCTATATACCATCTAGTCTCGAACTGACTCTTCTTCCTTCCTATAATATTCGTTCAAGGGAGCGGCGCTTAATGTGAATTAACATCGACGCAAGTTCACAAAACATCGACCCAAGTTCAAAATGTGATAATCGGGGGAGACTTCAACTGCGTCCTGGATCATTATCTGGATAAATCAGCACAACAAAAGAGGCTACATATAAAATCAAAATCCAATGAACTTTTAAATACATACATAAAAAACACAAATATAACAGACGTATGGAAGATTGCAAACCCAGCTGGAAGGGAATATTCCATCTACTCAATGGTACATAAAGCCTACTCAAGCATTGATTATTTCCTAGTGGACACAAATTCGATTTACAACCAATCCTAAATACCATAATAGTATCATCTCGGATCACGGTTAACTTATTTTTTTAAACTAGAAGGAATGCCCAATAAAAAATCGTTCTGGAGGTTCAACCCTCAAATTTTAAACAACCCGCAGGGTTGTACATGTCTAAAACAACAGATGGATTTTTTCTTTGAGACTAATGATACCCCAGGTATATCACCCTCCTTACTATGGGAATGGTTTAAGGCATTTATTAGAGGATCGATAATTTCATATCAAGCTTTTCAAAATAAAAAGGATAAGACTGAACAATTGCAATTAGAAGAACAAATTAGACAATTGGATTTAGACAATGCGAAAGACCCAACTATAGACAAACACAATAAGATAACAATACTGAAATTTAAACTGAACAGAATTTTATCCGCAAGAGTTATCAGACTATTTCAAATCACAAAACAGGAAAACTTCGAATTCAGGAATAAACCACATAAACTCTTGGCACGACAATTGAAAAAAAACAGGAAAAGGATCATACGATTCCAAAAATTAAATCAGATAAAGAGGAATTGATAATGTTACCTAAAGATATTGATAAAATATTCGTTCAATTTTATCAAAACTTATATACATCCAAAACATCAACAGACAGCATTAACCTCACAAATTTTTTGGATAACTGCAACCTCCCAAAACTCGATTTGCAGGAACAAGAAGAATTAGGAGCTCAAGTTTCAATTAAAGAAATAGAAGAGACAAACTCATTAAATAATGGTAAAACATGGATTTAGTAATGAATTCTATAAAAGATTTTGTGAAATAATCTCACCACGTTTACACAAACTTTACACATACGCGTTCAAAGAACAGACATTACCAGAAACATTAGCGGAATCAACTATTACACTTATACCTAAAAAGGATAAACATTTAGACGATCCTGGTTCATATAGAGCTATTGCACTGTTAAATACAGATCAGAAAATACTAGCGAAAATTTTAGCAAGAAGATTAAGCAAATACGTTAGTAAATTAATAAATCCGGATCAAACTGGATTTATACCCAAGAGACACTCATTCAATAATCTGAGACGTCTTTTCAATATGCAATGCATTTGAGGGAATGAGGAAATATTATATAAATAGAACTGCTTGGATAGTGACTTTTATATAAATCAGCTAGGTAATTTGCGAAAGAAAAGCATAAGGTTTTCCTGAACCGAAATAAAGTGCAAACAGACACATACACACAGGCAAAGATGAATCAAAACATGGAGGCCTGAACCTGAACCTGCTTAGCTGAGTTTATTGATTTGAGGCAATTATAGCACTGGAGGAATTTGTATTTGGTATGATTGTGTTTGGAGAATGAATAACTGAATAGGGGCCTCTTCTTAGGCCAGAGTTCGCTTGCTCTTTTGTTTATGGACATTCTTAAGTTGTGAGGTTTGTGCTGAGTTTGAGAAATAGTTCAGGGCTGAGAGATAATAGGCCGTGTAGTTAGCCTTGGCTATGTTGAATTAGGATGTATGTGGAGAGGATTAGTTGCTTGGAGAAGGTAATTTATAATATTTGTAAAAGGCCTTGTAGAGAGATTGGAAATACAGCTCCCAGAGATAGCAGGAAAAGACGAGGCTGTAAGTTAAGAATGAAGCTGTATCCTGGAACCAAACACTTATTAACTAAGTTGACAGATTTACGACCATGTATGCTTGGATGGGCAATGGACGTTTTGAACTTAGAAACTTTAATTCATCAAACTTATATAATTAATGCTTTTAAGACATAGGTAAAAGTATTTCAAACTGTGAAATTGTAGTAAAACAAATTATGAAATGTATTGTCTTAGTAGGAAGGTAAACTTTAGACATAGAAAGTGTTTAGATTTATAGAAATATCAATCTTCTTGGTATGGCAAGTGTGTATGACGTGTGATTATTGTATTTATATATATGTATTTTATATTTTGAGGAATGGTCTTTGATAATTGGGCCTACTGTGGTTTTGCTGCGTTGAAATAAAATAAGCAAAGTTATGCCACAGGCAAACGAAGGCTGGAAAGAGGCGAGAGAAGGGTAAATCACCAGAATGACCCAGATGATTGGTTACTAGCTTGTCATACCCTCTGTCTGAAATGTCTAATACTTATATAAATGCCTTGCGTTTGTATCAAAGTTACTCCTCTCTGAACCCGCCCCAGAGCATCAACTCTGTGTGGAAGGTTCAAGAGACTAGTCTCAGCTGAATAAAGAATTGATTTCAACAGCAACAAGTGTTTGAGTCAAGTTGACTTTAGATTGACAGAAGAACTCAATTTAATACATTCACATAAAATAGAAGATTTATCAATTATTTCATTGGATGCAGAAAAAGCATTCGACCAAGTGGAATGGGAATACCTCTTTAAAGTATTGCAAAAATTTCAAATGGGAGAGAATTTTATCTCAGGGATAAAATTATTATATGACAAGCCTACAGCTAGAATATTAACTAATATCATACTGTCTCCGAAATTTCAACTATCCAGCGGCAATAGACAGGGTTGTGCCTTATCACCCTGCTATTTGCTCTGGTGATAGAGCCCCAAGCAGAAAATATAAAAATGCATCCAAATATCCACGGTTATAACACTAAACACTCTAATAATAAAATATCATTATACGCAGATTATGTAGTATTATACATTACGAAATCACAAATTAGATTACCAAACTTATTAAACTTAATAGAGGAATTCGGTTCCTTCTCAATATATAGAATAAATTGGAACAAAAGCGAAATAATGACGATAAAACCTCAAGAGCCGACACACCTTTTAAAATTGCCACAGAAAAAATTAAATATCTGGGTATTCAAATTACTAGAAAGCACAACTCTTTATTTAATGCAAATTATTTGCCTTTACTTACCAAATTACACGCTCTGACCCAATTTTGGAAAACACTTCCGATGTCTTTAATAGGCAGAATAAATGGCATAAAAATGATTTTTCTTCCACAAATTCTGTACTTATTTCAATCAATACCAATATACCTACCTAAATTTTTTTTTTTTTAAACTTGATTCACAAATTACAAATTTTATATGGGACTATAAATCCCATAGAATCCAAAGACGACATCTATGCAAACCCAAAGAATTATGTGGACTTTCACACCCTATTTTTTGTATTTCTATTGGGCAATGAATATCAAAAATGTAATTCACTGGTTGGACAACCCAACACAACAGGCAGAATGGATAATAATGGAGAGGATTGTTCTCCTTTTAGAAAGATAGAAAATAGGTGCAGGAGTAGGCTATTCGGCCCTTCGAGCCTGCACCACCATTCAATATGATCATGGCTGATCATCCAACTCAGTATCCTGTACCTGCCTTCTCTCCATACCCCCTGATCCCTTCAGCCACAAGGGCCACATCTAACTCCCTTATATATAGCCAATGAACTGGCCTCAACTACCTTCTGTGGCAGAGAGTTCCAGAGATTCACCACTGTGTGAAAAATGTTTTTCTCATCTCGGTCCTAAAGGATTTCCCCTATATCCTTAAACTGTGACCCTTGCCCTGGACTTCCCCAACATCAGGAACAATCTTCCTGCATCTATCCTGTCCAACCCCTTAAGAATTTTGTAAGTTTCTATAAGATCCCCCCTCAATCTTCTAAATTCTAGCGAGTACAAGCCCAGTCTATCAAGTCTTTTTTCATATGAAAGTCCTGACATCCCAGGAATCAGTCTGGTGAACCTTCTCTGTATGGCAAGAATGTTCTTCCTCAGATTTGGAGACCAAAACTGTACGCAATACTCCAGGTGTGGTCTCACCAAGACCCTGTACAACTGCAGTAGAACCTCCCTGCTCCTTTACTCAAATCCTTTTGCTATGAAAGCTAACATACCATTCGCTTTCTTTACTGCCTGCTGCACCTGCATGCCTACTTTCAATGACTGGTGTACCATGACACCCATGTTTCACTGCATCTCCCCTTTTCCTAATCGGCCACCAATTAGATAATAGTCTGCTTTCCTGTATTTACCACCAAAATGGATAACCTCACATTTATCCACATTATACTGCATCTGCCATACATTTGCCCACTCACCCAGCCTATCCAAGTCACCTTGCAATCTCCTAGCAACCTCCTCACCGCTAACACTGCCCCCCAGCTTAGTGTCATCCGCAAACTTGGAGATATTGCCTTCAATTTCCTCATCCATATAACCATATAACCATATAACCATATAACAATTACAGCACGGAAACAGGCCATCTCGACCCTTCTAGTCCGTGCCGAACACATAATCTCCCCTAGTGCCATATACCTGCGCTCAGACCATAAACCCTCCATTCCCTTCCCATACATATAACTATCCAATTTATTTTTAAATGATAAAAACGAACCTGCCTCCACCACCGTCACTGGAAGCTCATTCCACACAGCTACCACTCTCTGAGTAAAGAAGTTCCCCCTCATGTTACCCCTAAACTTCAGTCCCTTCATTCTCATGTCATGTCCCCTTGTTTGAATCTTCCCTACTCTCAGTGGGAAAAGCTTTTCCACGTCAACTCTGTCTATCCCCCTCATCATTTTAAAAACCTCTATCAAGTCCCCCCTTAACCTTCTGCGCTCCAAAGAATAAAGCCCTAACTTGTTCAACCTTTCTCTGTAACTTAGTTGCTGAAACCCAGGCAACATTCTAATAAATCTCCTCTGTACTCTCTGTATTTTGTTGACATCCTTCCTATAATTAGGCGACCAAAATTGTACACCATACTCCAGAATTGGCCTCACCAATGCCTTGTACAATTTTAACATTACATCCCAACTTCTATACTCAATGCTCTGATTTATAAAGGCCAGCACACCAAAAGCTTTCTTTACCACCCTATCTACATGAGATTCCACTTTCAGGGAAATGTGCACAGATCCCCAGATCCCTCTGTTCACCTACATTCTTCAATTCCCTACCATTTACCATGTACGTCCTATTTTGATTTGTCCTGCCAAGATGTAGCACCTCACACTTATCAGCATTAAACTCCATCTGCCATCTTTCAGCCCACTCTTCCAACTGGCATAAATCTCTCTGTAGACTTTGAAACTCTACTTCATTACCCGCAACCCCACCTATCTTAGTATCATCTGCATACTTACTAATCCAATTACCACACCATCATCCAGATCATTGATGTACATTACAAACAACAGTGGACCCAACACAGATCCCTGTGGCACCCCACTCGTCACTGGCCTCCAACCTGACAAACAACCATCCGTATGACTGTCACTCTGCCAAGAGACAAAAAGGCTACATTAACAGAAGCCTGTAACAACTTAATCGCAAAACCGCAACCAAGGATACGGCATGTAGCCAGAGTCATTGGTAGTATTGTAGCAGCATTCCCAGCTGCACAATATGGGCCCTTGCATTATCAAAATCTGCAAAGAGCAAGGACACATGCACTACGTCTAAGTAGGGGGCATTATGACCGACCCATGGATTTACCCGCTGAAGCCAAATCAGAACTTCAGTGGTGGGTGGATAACATTTGGCACAGTTACAGTCCTATCGCCGTCACCAATCCTAACATAGCCATTACAACGGATGCCAGTGCTTTAGGCTGGGGAGCTACTAACTCTATATCCAGCACAGGTGGCAGATGGACTAATTCAGAGGCACCGCTACTACAATCACTTGGCATAAATTATTTGGAGATGCTGGCCGCCTTTTATGGGCTAAAAGCATATGCATCCGATATGCGGCATGTGCATGTCAGGTTAATGATTGATAACACAACGGCGGTGTCTTACATCCAGCACATGGGTGGCATAAAATCAGTATCATGCGACAAATTGACTACTATAATCTGGCAATGGTGTGTCGAGAGACATATTTGGCTATCAGCTGCCTATTTACCAGGCAAGCTAAACACAGTGGCGGACACCAGGTCACGAAAATTCAATGACAACATCGAATGGATGTTAGACCCAAAAATATTTGCTAGAATTGTTAAGCAATACGGTACGCCAGATATAGATTTGTTTGCGTCTAGATTAAATCACCAGCTACCCATGTATGTGGCTTGGGAACCAGACCCAGAGGCAGCAGCGGCAGATGCCTTCACGCTGGATTGGGGAAATTTATTTTTCTATGCTTTCCCTCCCTTCTGCCTCATCAGCCGGGTACTCCAGAAAATAAAAGCAGATTCAGCTTCAGGTATTCTGGTTGTACCCGACTGGCCTACCCAACCATGGTTCCCAGTCTTCCACGACATGGTGGTAGAGTCACCTATGGTTTTTCACAGCCACCCACAACTATTGACTCACCCGGTATCCGGCATAAGCCATCCATGCCATCAAAAATTGAAACTCCTGGTTTCTAGGTTCTGAACAGGCCTTACCAGGGATTGGGGTTATCAGAACGAACAATCACCACCATGTCGGCATCCCTGCGAGTCTCTACCAAGAAGCAGTACTTGACCTACATCAGGAAATGGGAGCAGTACTGCTTGGATGCAGGGACATCATACAAGACAGCCTCGATCACGGACGTGCTGGAGTTCCTGGGCCACTTGCACCATGACCAAAAGATGAGCTACAGTGCCATCAATGCAGCACGGAGCGCCCTGTCCGCTTACCTTATGCCTTCAGGACATCACAGCATTGGATCCCACCCTCTGGTTATAAAACTCCTCAAAGGGATTTATAATACTAAACCCCCTACACCCAGATACACCCATGTATGGGATGTAAGTGTAGTTTTGTCACACCTTAGAGGTTGGCCTCCGGTGGGAGCCTTGAGTCTGGAGCAGTCCACTATCAAGACCCTCATGCTCATGGCGCTCGTCTCTGCACAAAGGGTTCAGTCGCTGCATCAACTAAGACTGGACAACATGGTGACCACCCCAGATTCCATTACATTTACCATGCCGGGGTTGGTTAAACAAAGCAGGCCAGGTATACCCAACTCTCCGTTAATCTTCCGGGCCTACCCTCCAGAACCTAGGCTGTGTGTTGTGACCCATCTATACGATTACGTAGACACAACCCAAACACTTAGAGGGAGTGAAAAAGCCTTATGGGTCAGCCATAAAAAGCCTTTTGGACGGGTTACCAGCCAGACAATATCTAGATGGTTGAAACAGGTCCTAAAAACCGCGGGGATTAACACGGATGTTTTTAAATCCCATTCAACCAGGGCAGCGTCCACGTCAGCGGCGGAACGGATGCAGGTTCCCATAGACCACATCCTTAGTACAGCGGGATGGTCAAGGGAATCAACGTTCCAAAAATTCTACCACAAACCGCTGATGGAGAAGGACGTGTTTGCGGAGAAAATTTTAGAATCTGCAAACTTATAATTTAAAGCCCAGGGGAGCTATTTTTTGTTATTGTTAAATAAACAATTTTGTTTCAAAAAACTAACAAATTCGTTGGTCTTTAGATACCACTTCCTCCCTCGATGAACTTTCGGCAGTGAGTGATAT
The DNA here is from genome assembly GCF_028641065.1 of Leucoraja erinaceus. NCBI lineage: Eukaryota > Metazoa > Chordata > Chondrichthyes > Rajiformes > Rajidae > Leucoraja > Leucoraja erinaceus. The sequence continues at coordinate 26,692 of NW_026576906.1, forward strand.
AGCTGTTACACGGTTTGAAATCACAGACCTTTGAAGTCTTCACGTAGTCACTCACGTGACTCCGAAGTAAAATAGTGAGATTAAACGAGTACTTACCAGTACGAAGTTTGATCTGTATTTTATGAGGAGTTACGATGAGGGATTACGTGCCCTCCGCTCCCACCCTCGTTGTATAGATCAAACTCGAGCTGATGTCTCATTAATCTTTACTATCTTTACTTCAATACTGTGTCTACCGCTGCTTGGAAGTGTGCCGCGCCTGCGCACTGGGTGGGTTCTTCACGTAATCCCTCATCGTAACTCCTCATAAAATACAGATCAAACTTCGTACTGGTAAGTACTCGTTTAATCTCACTATTCTACATGCTTGGATATTGTTTGTGGTGTACCACAGGGGTCAGTGCTGGGCCCAAAATTATTTATCATGTACATAAACGATATTTGTAATGTGTCCAATGCCTTGAGGCTGGTTTTGTTTGCAGATGATACAAATATGTTTTGTTCTGGGGAGAATTTAAAACAGCTATTGGATAAAATAATAAAAGAAATGGGTAAATTGAAAATATGGTTTGACAGGAATAAAATTTCATTAACTTTGAGTAAAACTAAAATAATGTTATTTGGTAATTGCAGAATAAATAAACTAGTAAGTATAAAAGATAAATGGGGTGGAAGTTGAACGAGTGCATGAAAGTAAATTTCTTGGGGTTATATTAAACATGTAAAATTAAAATTGTCCAAAAGTATCTCTGTATTATACAAAGCCAAGCAGGCTCTGGATTATAAATCGCTCCGCATTCTTTATTGTTCATTAATCTTACCCTACTTAAATTAGTGCGCAGAAGTCTGGGGCAATAACTATGAAAATGCGATACACTCATTAACTACGATGCAAAAAAGAGCAATTCGTATTATACACAATGCCAAGTATCTGGGTCATACGAATCCATTGTTTTTAGTCAAAATTATTAAAATTAGAAGTGGTTACATTCAAAACAGCTCAGATAATGTCTAGGGCCAAAAATTAAAATTTACCTGGAAACATTCAAAAATTATTTAACGAGCGTGTGGGGGGTCACAATTTAAGAGGAATATTTAATTTTAAGAAACAAAGAGTCCGTACGACTAGAAAAAACTTTTGTATTTCGGTTTGTGGAGTAGGAGTGTGGAACAAATTGAACGAGGAATTAAAGCAATGTACAAACATGAATCATTTTAAAATGATATATAAAAAATAATTTTCATGGGGTACCGGGATGGAGGGGATGGTTGACAAGTGGGGGTTAATGTTTGTCTATTGCTTTACAATTGTTTACTTATGTTTGGTTACTTCATATATGAAGTTTGTATGTGTATAATAGTTGTATGTATATATATATGTCTGTAGGTATTAGGGGAAATTGCCTGGGGTAGTATTATAATTATTAATTAATTGATTTTTAAATATGGTAGAAGTGTTGGGGAAAAGGGGTGAAATTTAATGTTATTCTTTTTCTCACTCCTTTTCGAGCTTGTACAGACACAGAGTTGGAAATTTGCTTTTTGTTCTTTTCATTGCTTGTAAATATTGATTGTAATGTCCAATTGTTTGATAATTTCGATTTTGTTACTATTAATGTCTTTAATGTCTACTTGTTCGGAATAAATAAAATAAATTAAAAAAATAAATAAAATATTGAATTAGAGTATGTCGTAGGTTGATCGAGCATTGATGCACATATAGTAAGTGTTTATCCCAGTTCTCTTTTGATTTTTTTATAGCTAGTTCTTGTTCCCAGTCTCTTCTAATACCATCGGTTGTTGGTATTTCTATATTTAAAATAATGTTGTATAAGTATGATATTAGATTTGCTGATTCAGCCTTTGTCCTACAGTACGATTGTTACACCTAAGGTACTGGAAGAGAGAAGGTGGGAGACAGTGAGAAAGGGAGGGAAGCATGGAATGCCAACGTCCCCGGGTGGTGTACCTCTTGTAAACAGGTTCATCCGCTTAGAAGCTGTTGGGACAGACCACGTGAGCGGCGGACTGGCTTGCGATGCGAATAGGGCTGTTGAGCCAAAACCAAAAAGGCCTAAGGCAGGCAAGGCCATTGTAGTGGGAAACTCCATCGTGAGAGGTACGGACAGGGGTTTCTGCGGCAACAGACGGGATGCGAGGATGGTGTGCTGCCTTCCCGGTGCCAGGATCCAGGATGTCAAGGACAGAGTGCAGAAAATCCTCAAGGGCGAAGGTGAACATCCGGAAGTGGTAGTGCATGTCGGCACAAACGATGTCGGAAAGAAGGGGATGAATATTCTGCAGCGTGACTTTAGGGAGCTCGGAAAAATGTTGAAAAGCAGGACCTCCAGGGTTGTTATCTCCGGTTTGCTTCCAGTTCCCCGTGCTGGCGAGAGCAAGAACAGGGAGATACGGGGACCTGAACGTGTGCACGGGGCAGGGGTTTAGATTCTTAGATCACTGGAATATGTTTTGGGGTAAGGGCGAGCTGTACAAAAGGGACGGATTGCATCTTAACAGGTGTGGGACCAGCATTCTGGCAGGCAGGTTTGCCACTGCTACACGGGTGGCTTTAAACTGAATAAGTGGGGTGTCGAATGGGATAGTGGAGGATGGATTTAAAGGGAAATGGTTTCTTAAGTGTGTGAGCGTAGAGACCGAGGGGTGTAAAATGAGGATAGAAGCAATAGGTAGCAAGGTGAAAAGTAAAAGTGGCAGGCAGACAATACCCGGGCACAAATCAAAAAGGGCCACTTTTCAACATAATTGTATAAAGGGTAAGAGTGTTGTAAAAACAAGCCTAATTCAGAAACAATGGTTCTGAACTTAAAGAAAGGTAACTTTGAGGGTATGAGACGTGAATTGGCCAAGATTGACTGGCAATTAATTCTAAAAGGGTTGACGGTGGATATGCAATGGAAGACATTTAAAGACTGCATGGATGAACTACAAAAATTGTTCATCCCAGTTTGGCAAAAGAATCAATCAGGGATTCCGTGGATAACAAGGGAAATCAGGGATAGTATCAAAGCGAAGGATGATGCGTACAAATTAGGCAGAAAAAGCAGCATACCGGAGGACTGGAAGAAATTCAGAGACCAGCAGAGGAGGACGAAGGACTTAATTAGGAAAGGAAAAATAGATTATGAAAGAAAACTGGCAGGGAACATAAAAACTGACTGCAAAAGATTTTATAGATATATGAAAAGAAAGAGATTAGTTAAAACAAATGTAGGCCCCTTGCAGTCAGAAACAGGTGAGTTGATCATGGGGAACAAGGATATGGCGGACCAATTGAATAACTACTTTGGTTCCGTCTTCACTAAGGAAGACATAAATAATTTGCCGGAAATAGCAGGGGACCGCGGGTCAAAGGAGTTGGAGGAATTGAGTGAAATCCAGGTTAGCCGGGATGTGGTGTTGGGTAAATTGAATGGATTAAAGGCCGCTAAATCCCCAGGGCCAGATAGGCTGCATCCCAGAGTACTTAAGGAAGTAGCTCCAGAAATAGTGGATGCATTAGTAATAATCTTTCAAAACTCTAGATTCTGGAGTAGTTCCTGAGGATTGGCGGGTAGCAAACGTAACCCCACTTTTTAAGAAGGGAGGGAGAAGGAAAACGGGGAATTACAGACCAGTTAGTCTAACATCGGTAGTGGGGAAACTGCTAGTCAGTTATTAAAGATGGGATAGCAGCACATTTGGAAAATGGTGAAATCATTGGACAAAGTCAGCATGGATTTACGAAAGGTAAATCATGTCTGACGAATCTTATAGAATTTTTCGAGGATGTAACTAGTAGCGTGGATAGGGGAGAACCAGTGGATGTGGTGTATCTGGACTTCCAGAAGGCTTTTGACAAGGTCCCACATAAGAGATTAGTATACAAACTTAAAGCACACGGCATTGGGGGTTCAGTATTGATGTGGATAGAGAACTGGCTGGCAAACAGCAAGCAAAGAGTAGGAGTAAACGGGTCCTTTTCACAATGGCAGGCAGTGACTAGTGGGGTACCGCAAGGCTCAGTGTTGGGACCCCAGCTATTTACAATATATATTATTGATCTGGATGAGGGAATTGAAGGCAATATCTCCAGGTTTGCGGATGACACTAAGCTGGGGCGCAGTGTTAGCTGTGAGGAGGATGCTAGGAGACTGCAAGATGACTTGGATAGGCTGGGTGAGTGGGCAAATGTTTGGCAGATGCAGTGGATAAATGTGAGCTTATCCATTTTGGTGGCAAAAACGGGAAAGCAGACTATTATCTAAATGGTGGCCGATTGGGAAAGGGGGAGATGCAGCGAGACCTGGGTGTCATGGTACACCAGTCATTGAAGGTAGGCATGCAGGTGCAGCAGGCAGTAAAGAAAGCGAATGGTATGTTAGCTTTCATTGCAAAAGGATTTGACTATAGGAGCAGGGAGGTTCTAGTGCAGTTGTACAGGGTCTTGGTGAGACCACACCTGGAGTATTGCGTACAGTTTTGGTCTCCAAATCTGAGGAAGGACATTATTGCCATAGAGAGAGTGCAGAGAAGGTTCACCAGACTGATTCCTGGGATGTCAGGACTGTCTTACGAAGAAAGATTGGATAGATTTAGTTTATACTCTCTAGAATTTAGGAGATTGAGAGGGGATCTTATAGAAACGTACAAAATTCTTAAGGGGTTGTACAGGCTAGATGCAGGAAGATTGTTCCCGATGTTGCGGAAGTCCAGGACAAGGGGTCACAGCTTAAGGATAAGGGGGAAATCCTTTAAAACCGAGATGAGAAGAACTTTTTTTCACACAGAGTGGTGAATCTCTGGAACTCTCTGCCACAGAGGGTAGTTGAGGCCAGTTCATTGGCTATATTTAAGAGGGAGTTAGATGTGGCCCGTGTGGCTAAGGGGATCAGAGGGTATGGAGAGAAGGCAGGTACGGGATACTGAGTTGGATGATCAGCCATGATCATATTGAATGGCGGTGCAGGCTCGAAGGGCCGAATGGCCTACTCCTGCACATAATTTCCATGTTTCTATGTTTCTATGTCTTCATGGCTTCATCCAATAAGTCTGGGGACATGTTAGCAATGGGTGAGTGGGTGCGGCGGGGATGGGGTAAAAAGGAGCGAATTAATAATATTACTATAATATCAAGGGGGGTGATCAGTGTGTGTGTGACGCTCTCTCATCTCCATGCCCCTCTCTCAGCCCTCCGTTCTCACCCCATCTCTCCCCTGCATCTCTCCACCCCCTTTCCTCACGTCACCTCTTACCCCCCTCCTCCCTTTCCCCCTCTACAACCCCTCTCTCCTCCTCCCCCTCTCTCCCCTTCATGCCCCCTCTCTCTACACAGCTCTACCCTGCCCCATTTCCTCACTCTCCCCCTCTCTGCCCCTTCTCTCTTGCCCTTCTCTCTCTCCGCTCTCCTCCTCCACCTTCCTCCCCCCGCTCTCCCCCACTCCTCCACCACCCTCCCCCTCCCACCATCCCCCTCTCTAACCCTCCTTCCTCCATCCCCCTCCCCCTCTCTCTCTGTCTCTCCTGCCCTTCCCTCTCTGCCCCCTCACTGTCTGTCCCAGCCCCCTCTCTCTCTGTCGGCCTCTCTCTGCCCCCCTCTCTCTGTTCCTGCCCCCTTTCTCTCCCTCTCTAGTCGCGCCTGCGAGTTGGGGGCTATGCCTAAACGGATAGGGCGGGGATCGGGTAAAATGAGTGAATTAATATGAATATAATATTTAAGGGGTGGTTAGTGTGTGTGTGTCTGTGGGGATGGGTGTGTAACGCCGCAGGCCGCCCCATCCCCGCAATATCGCGTTACAATGAAGAATGGTGTGTGTTTGTGTCCGCTGCGCTTTATTCTTTGGAGCGCAGAAGGTTAAGGGGGGACTTGATAGAGGTTTTTTAAATGATGAGAGGGATAGACAGAGTTGACGTGGAAAAGCTTTTCCCACTGAGAGTTGGGAAGATTCAAACAAGGGGACATGACATGAGAATTAAGGGACTGAAGTTTAGGGGTAACATGAGGGGGAACATCTTTACTCAGAGAGTGGTAGCTGTGTGGAATGAGCTTCCAGTGAAGGTGGTGGAGGCAGGTTCGTTTTTATCATTTAAAAATGAATTGGATAGTTATATGGATGGGAAGGGAATGGAGGGTTATGGTCTGAGCGCAGGTATATGGGACTAGGGGAGATTATGTGTTCGGCACGGACTAGAAGGGTCGAGATGGCCTGTTTCCGTGCTGTAATTGTTATATGGTTATATGGTTATTATAACTCACGGCTGGTGGGCTGGCAGTGCTGTTACTCATGCCTGGTAAATCACTCGTTCCTGGAGTCACTCTTGTAAACCTTCTCTGGACCCTCTCCAGAGCCAGCACATCCATCCTCATATATGGCACACAAAATTGCTCATAATATTCCAAAGGCCTTAACAGTGCATTATGGAACCTCAACATTACATCCTTGTTTTGTGTACAAGCCTTCTTGAAATAAATGCTATCATGGAATTGTCTTTTTTACCATTGATTCTGCTTGCATATTAACCTTTGAGGAATCCGGCCGCAGCACTGCCAAGTCCCCGAGCACGTCCGATTTCTGGATTCCTTCCCCATTTAGAAAATAGTCTATGCCTTTATTCCTACTATCAAATTGCACGAGTTGACATTTATGGACAATATATTCCATCTGCCACGTCTGCCCACTCTCCCAACCTGTACAAGGTCCTAATTTCATATTATCCGCAAAACGTGGCTCCAAAGCATTCAATCCTATCTTCCAAAATCAATAATATACAACATGAAGGGTAGCAGCTGCAGCATCCACACCTGCGGACCTCTGCTAGTCACTGGCAGCAAACCAGAAAAAAAACATCGTAATTGCCATTATGTGTGGAGAAAATAACCTGCTCCTCAACACCTTAAAAACCAAGGAGATAATAATAGACTTCAGGAAGAAAAAAACTGACATGGTACCATTAATTATCAGAGGGGTGGCGGTCTGGAGAGGGCGGCGGATTTCCGCTTCCTGGGAACCCATATTGAGGAGGACCTGACGTGGAGCGTGAACACCTCTACGCTGCTGAAAAAGGTCCAGCAGAGACTGCACTGAAGGTGCTCAGGAAGAATAACATTATTCAGAGACTGCTGCTGTCCTTTTATCGGTGCTTCATTGAGCGCATCCTAACATACAGTGTATGCGTGTGGTACACCAGCTGCACAGCGGCTCAGAAGAAAGCACTCCGGAAGGCCATTGACAACGGCCAGAGGATTGTCGGCTGCCCTCTCCTACCTTGGAGGACTTATACAGTTCCCGCTGCATCAAAAAATCCCAGAGTATTATAAATGACATTTCCCACCCCGGACACTCCCTGTTTGAACTGTTGCCGTCAGGCAGACGGTACAGATCTACAAGGACAAGGACAAACAGACTTAAAATCAGTTTTTACGCCACTGCTATAACCCTCCATTCCCTTCCCATCCATATAACTATCCAATTTATTTTTAAATGATCAAAACGAACCTGCCTCCACCACCTTCACTGGAAGCTCATTCCACACAGCCACCACTCTCTGAGTAAAGAAGTTCCCCCTCATGTTACCCCTAAACTTCAGTCCTTTAATTGAGAGCATTTTTTGTCCCCGGACTGATGTGTATCTAGGTGATATTATAGGGAGGGTTTGATGAGACAAAAGTTCCGCTGGCTGCTCCGAAGTCGGGTCGCAGCTGCAACGCCACCACAGCCTCCGAAGTCAGCCAGCTCCGTGATGGAAAGTCCAGTCCACAGGTTCTGCGACCGGAGCCCACTATGCCGCCAGCTCCTAGAATCTAGCAGCACAGGACTAGTTGCAGTTCCCAGGTCGGCTCGCCTTTCCCCGGCACTGGCTGCAGTTCACACGTTACAAAAACCAATTGAAAAATACGCCTGCGGGCCGGATGATTTTGGGTAACGGGACGGATCCGGCCCATGGGCCGTTGGTTGCCGACGCCTGTCCCAGATTTCAGGCCTCATTGTGACCCTCCATGTTTTAAAAGCGATTTCCGCTTTGAAAACAGCAATTCATTCACTTAAACGCTTGTTTTTCTTTTGCATTAGACAGACCTCTTGTCATTAAGACCAGTAATCTTTATATTTTGGGGTACAGGGACAATAGTGGAGACGTTGAAGCAGGCAGGGAGTGTACAGGTTTGCAGGGACTGGTTGAAAATGTTGTGTAGACCAGTGCCAGTTGTTCGCCACAGAGCTTGAGGGAAAAGGGGGAAACATTGTCCGGTCGTGGAGATTTCCGGCTTTTCTTTCTTCTTAACAGCCTCTCCATCTCCTCAATTTCTATTGTTAGTGATGGAGAAGTGGACAGACTGGTGTTGGGCAGCAAGGAGGGGGTAGAGAGTGGACGATGACCCAGTCTTTACAGATTGGAGTCAGACTGTAAGTGGGTATTAAATGAAGGTTGCGGTGGAGTGGGTGTGGAAGGGGCCAGTCATGCTGTGAGGAGGTGTGAAGTGTTGTTTGGGGGTGGGGTATCAGAGTTACATTTCTGTTTGTCGAACCTGTAGTAGAACTCGTTCAGGTGGTTGGTCAGCTGACGATTATCCGAGGAGCAGGGGACTTTCCTCCTGTAGCTGATGATACATTGCAAACCCTTCCAAACTGAAGAAGTCACTAGCTGAAAACTTGCGCCTCAACATTCCTTTCCTTTCCTTGGCAGCTCTGATTCCTCTTCTCAGCTTGTACTTGGCCTGCCTGTAGAGGTTACATTGTCTTATAGTGTGATAGTTACAGCAGATTCTAGTTAAATGTATCATAGTGTTAGTCTGGTATAGCGTGAAGTGTAGTGTTGTAGTAGTTGTTCATTGTGTTTTGTGCGGTAATATAGTCTGCTATAAGTATTATATAGCTTATAGCATTATAACCAACTATAAAATACTACGCAGTAAATTATGACACTATAACACATTTTAATATACTCTTCACTAACACGCCAAAGTACATGACAACGACATCACACACTTTAACACATTATAATATACTGTAATGCACCATAACATTAAGAAAACACACTATAATACACTATAACACACTAGAACACGCAAAAGTACACTATAACTCGCTGCGATATATAATAATGCCCTATAATCCATAACTATAACACTTTATAATATCCATTAGGGTTAGGGTTAGGGTTAGGGTTAGGGTTAGGGTTAGGGTTAGGGTTAGGGTTAGGGTTAGGTTGTGATTTATCGGACAGTGGGAAACATGCTAGAATCTGCTGTAACTATCACACTATAAGACAATGTAACAGTTTCAAATATAAACTATAGTTAGTTTGCTATAGTTTATTACAGTGTGTTATTGGTATATTTGTATTATTCTAATTATATTCATATGGTGTGTTACATTATGTCAAGCTTGTGTTGCATTGTTGTTGTGTATTATGGTCTGATAGCATAAACACAATTGTGTAATTGTTATGGTACATTACAGGGTGTTACAGTGTATAAAAGTGTCAAAACGTGTTATATATGTATATTGTGTTGTTTTAGTGCGGCATGGTATGTTATAGTGTATTATATTGTGTTTAAAGTGTGATAGTTGTTTAAAATGTTATGCGTTGTATTGCATTTTAAGTGGTATAATGTATTAAAGTGCGTTATAGTATGTTAAGATATGTTACAACCTGCTGTTCTGTCTGTCTGTGCATTGTAGTGTTATTTATTATAATGCATATTGATAGAGTGTTATAGTGCATTATTTATGTATCGTAGCGAGTTATAATGCTTTTGCGTGTTATAGTGTGTTATAGTGTGTTATTTCGTGTTACAGTTTTATAATGTATTAATGTGTATAATTGTGTGTAATAATGTGTTAAAGCATCATGACGTGTTATAGTGTATTCTAGTGTTATAATTTGGTAAAGTATATTATTATAATGTGTTAGTGTGTGATGTCGTTGTCGTGTACTATGGCGTGTTAGTGCAGAGTATTTTAGAATGTGTTATGGTCATAATTTACTTCGTAGTATTTATAGCACACTATATTACCGCAGAAAACACAATGATCACAATTATGCTTCACCCTATACCAGACTAACATTATAATACATTTAACTAGGATCTGCTGTAACTATCACACTATAAGACAATGTAACACACTAGTTTAAAATATAAACCATAGTTAGTTTGCTGCTATAATACACTATAACACACTAGAACACGCAAAAGTACACTATAACTCGCTGCGATATATAATAATGCCCTATAATCCATAACTATAATACGTTATAATATCCATTAGGGTTAGGGTTAGGGTTAGGGTTAGGGTTAGGGTTAGGGTTAGGGTTAGGGTTAGGGTTAGGGTTAGGTTGTGGTTGTGATTTATCGGACAGTGGGAAACATGCCCTCTGGTGCTTATCGATCTCCTCCTGGGGCTTCCTTTTCACCATGTACTGTCACTTGGTATTTGGCCCACGGTTTCATCACCCTTGTCCAAATCTATTTGCCTCACACTTGCCCTTCCATAGATTTGTGGGAGTCAGTTAGGATCCACCCTAGGTTTGAGTTTATGCAAGGTTTAGGCCATTCGGCTCTTTCGTCTGTAGCGCTTACCCTCATTTGACTCCCTCTCTGGTTCTCCCTGTCTCCCTGTCCTATTTTTAGAGTGTCCTTCACTTCCATCCTGCGATTATTAGAGTTCATTCTATCTAGGTTGGTGCTGTTATGCTCCATCATCCCCCCCTTTGAATTGGGTTTCACCCTCCTGACTCCGTCTGTACCTTGTTTTGCGGCCTGGTCGCTCTACGGTTTCGATTTGCCTGAGTGATGAAGCCCGTGTCACTGTAAGGTTAGGTTGTGATTTATCGGACAGTGGGAAACATGCCCTCTGGTGCTTATCGATACTTGTCCAAAGTGTGTGTGTGTGTGCGTGTTTGTGTGTGGGAGGTGGGGGGTTAAATGGGTATGGGCGTGTGGTGGCTGTGGCATTGTGTGTGTGTGTGTGTGTGTGTGTGGCTGCGTGTGTGTGTGTGTGTGTGTGTGTGTGTGTGTGTGTGTGTGTGTCTGTGTGTGTCTGTGTGTGGGTGTGGGTGTATTCGTGCGTGGGCGTGTGTATGCGTGTGTCGGTGCGTGTGTGCTTGTGTGTGGGGGTGGAATGGGTATGGGCGTGTGGTGGGTGTGGCATTGTGTGTGTGTGGGTGCGAGTCCGGTGGATGTGGGATAGAGTGTGTGTATGTGGGGGGGGTAGTGTGCGTGTGTGTGTGGGGGTGGAATAGGTATATGTGTGTGGTGGCGTGCATGTATGTGGGATTATGTGTGTGTGGTGTGCGGAGTGTGTGAGGGGAGATACAATACAACGCATAACACATTTTAACAACTATCACACTTTAAACACAATATAATACACTATAACATACCATACCGCACTAAAACAACACAATATACATATATAACACGTTTTGACACTTATACACTGTAACACCCTGTAATGTACCATAACAATTACACAATTGTGTTTATACTATCAGACCATAATACACAACAACAATGCAACACAAGCTTGACATAATGTAACACACCATATGAATATAATTAGAATAATACAAATATACCAATAACACACTGTAATAAACTATAGCAAACTAACTATAGTTTATATTTGAAACTGTTGCATTGTCTTATAGTGTGATAGTTACAGCAGATTCAAGCATGTTTCCCACTGTCCGATAAATCACAACCTAACCCTAACCCTAACCCTAACCCTAACCCTAACCCTAAGCCTAACCCTAACCCTAACCCTAACCCTAACCCTAACCCTAACCCTAATGGATATTATAAAGTGTTATAGTTATGGATTATAGGGCATTATTATATATCGCAGCGAGTTATAGTGTACTTTTGCGTGTTCTAGTGTGTTATAGTGTATTATAGTGTGTTTTCTTAATGTTATGGTGCATTACAGTATATTATAATGTGTTAAAGTGTGTGATGTCGTTGTCATGTACTTTGGCGTGTTAGTGAAGAGTATATTAAAATGTGTTATAGTGTCATAATTTACTGCGTAGTATTTTATAGTTGGTTATAATGCTATAAGCTATATAATACTTATAGCAGACTATATTACCGCACAAAACACAATGAACAACTACTACAACACTACACTTCACGCTATACCAGACTAACACTATGATACATTTAACTAGAATCTGCTGTAACTATCACACTATAAGACAATGTAACAGTTTCAAATATAAACTATAGTTAGTTTGTTATAGTTTATTACAGTGTGTTATTGGTATATTTGTATTATTCTAATTATATTGATATGGTGTGTTACAATATGTCAAGCTTGTGTTGCATTGTTGTGTATTATGGTCTGATAGTATAAACACAATTGTGTAATTGTTATGGTGCATTACAGGGTGTTACAATGTATAAAAGTGTCAAAACGTGATATATGTATGTGTTCTTTTAGTGCGTTATGGTATGTTATAGTGTATTATATTGTGTTTAAAGTGTGATAGTTGTTAAAATGTGTTATAATGCGTTGTATTGCATTTTAAGTGGTATAATGTATTAAAGTGCGTTATAGTATGTTAAGATATGTTACAACCTGCTCTGTCTGTCTGTGCATTGTAGTGTTATTTATTATAATGCATATTATATATAGTGTTATAGTGCATTATTATGTATCGTAGCGAGTTATAATGTACTTTTGCGTGTTCTAGTGTGTTATAGTGTGTTATAGTGTGTTATTTCGTGTTACAGTTTTATAATGTATTAATGTGTATAATTGTGTGTAATAATGTGTTAAAGCATCATGACGTGTTATAGTGTATTCTAGTGTTATAATTTGGTAAAGTATATTATTATAATGTGTTAAAGTGTGTGATGTCGTTGTCGTGTACTATGGCGTGTTAGTGCAGAGTATTTTAGAATGTGTTATAGTCATAATTTACTTCGTAGTATTTATAGCACACTATATTACCGCACAAAACACAATGATCACAATTATGCTTCACCCTATACCAGACTAACATTATAATACATTTAACTAGGATCTGCTGTAACTATCACACTATAAGACAATGTAACACACTAGTTTAAAATATAAACCATAGTTAGCTTGTTACAGTGTATTATTGGTATTTTTGTATTATTCTAATTATATTGATATGCTGTGTTACAATATATCAATCATGTTGCATTGTTGTTGTGTGTTATGGTGTGATAGTATAATAAACATATTATAATATGCCTTAGTGTATTATATTGTTATAGTGCATTACAGGGTATTAGAGTATATAAAAGTGTGTTAACGTTGTTAAAATATGTTATAATGCGTTATAGTGCATTTTAGTGGTATAATGTATTACAGTGCGTTATAGTATATTGCAATATGTTAGATTTCTGTCTGTCTGCATTGTTGTGTTATGTATTATGTACAGTGCATTACAGGGTATTACAGTGTATAAAAGTGTGTTACCGTTGTTAAAATGTGTTATAATGCGTTATAGTGGCATAATGTATTACAATATAAGACAATGTAACACACTAGTTTAAAATATAAACTATAGTAAGTTTGCTATAGTTTAATACAGTGTATTATTGGTATTTTTGTATTATTCTAAATATATTGATATGGTGTATGTCAAGCTTGTGTTGCATTGTTGTTGTGTATTATGGTGTGATAGTATAATAAACATATCTTATAATATGCCAGTGTATCTTCATGTTGGTGCATTACAGGGTATTACAATGTATAAAATTATGTTACAATGTCAAAATGCGTTATAGTGCATTTTAGTGGTATAATGTATTACAGTGCGTTATATTATATTGCAATGTAGGAAACTGCTAATCTGTGTGTGCATTGTTTTGTTATTATAATGTATATTATGATGTGTTATAGATATAATAATACCGTTGTTAAAATGTTATAATGCTTTATAGTGCATTTTAGTGGTATAATGTATAACGTTGTAGTGCGTTATAGTATATTGCAATATTAGAACCTGCTATTTCTCTGTCTGCATTGTTGTTATGTATTATAATGTATATTATAATGTGTTATAGTTATATGTGTTATAGTGCATTGTTATATATCGTAGCGAGTTATAGTGTGCTTTGAGTGTTCCAATGTGTTATAGTGTATTATAGTGCGTTATTGCGTGTTATAATAGTGTGAGAATGTGTTAAACGGTATCATAACGTGTTATAGTGTATTCTGGTTTGTTATAATTTGGGAAAGTGTATTATAATGAGTGTTAAAGTGTGTGATGTCGTTGTCGTGTACTATGGCGTGTTAGTGAAGAGTATATTACAATGTTATAATGTTGTCTCATAATTGACTGCGTAGTATTTTATATTTGGTTATTATGCTATAATCTATAAAATACATATAGCACACTATATTACCGCACAAAACACAATGATCAAGTACTACGACTATACTTCACACTATATAACACACATTAAACACAATACTATAATTTAATACACATTTAATTGTATTATATTGTTATGGTGCATTACAGGGTGTTACAGTGTATACAAGTTTTAAAAGGTGTTATATTGTGTTGTGTTAGAGTACGTTATGGTATGTTATAGTGTATTATATTGTGTTTAATGTGTTAAATTGTGTTGTAATGCGTTATAGTGCATTTTAGTGGTATTACAGTGCGTTATAGTAAATTGCAATATGTTAGAGCCTGCTAATTCTGTCTGTGCATTGTAGTTATGTATTATAATGTATATTATAATGTGTTATAGTTATGTGTTATAGTGCATTATGTATCGTAGCGAGTTATACTTATGCGTGTTCTATTGTGTTATAGTGTATTGCGTGTTACAGTGTTATAATGTTTATAATTGTGTGATAATGTTAATGTATCATAAAGTTATAGTGTATTGTAATGTGTTATAATTTGTTAGTGTATTATAATGAGTGTTTAAGTGTGTGATGTCTATGGCGTGTTAGTGAAACGTGTTAGAATGTGTCGTTATGTTGTGTCATAATTTAGTCATTCTATATATTATTTTAAAAGTAGGTTATAATGCTATAATCTATATAATACATATGGCACACTATATTACCGCACAAAACACAATGAACAACTACTACAACACTATACTTCACACTATACCAGTAACAGTATAATACAATTAACCAGAGTCTGCGGTAACACTATAAGACAATGTAGCAGTTTAAAATATAAACCATAGTTAGTTTGCTATAGTGTATTACAGTGTGTTATTGGTATATTTGTATTATTCTAATTATATTTATATGGTGTGTTACAGTATGTCAAGCTTGTGCTGCATTGTTGTTGTGTATTATGGTCTGATAGTGTAAACATAATTGTGTATTATAATATGCACTAGTGTATTATATTGTTATGGTGCATTACAGGGTGTTACAGTGTATAAAAGTCTTTAAAGGTATATATGTATATTGTGTTGTTTTAGTGCGTTATGGTACGTTATAGTGTTTGGTGTTATAGTTTGTTAAATGCGTTATAATGCGTTATATTGCATTTTAAGTGGTATAATGTATTAAAGTGTGTTATAGTATGTTAAAATGTGTTACAACCTGCATTGTCTGTGTGCATTATTGTGATATTTATTATAATGTATATTATAATGTTATAGTTATGTGTTATAGTGCATTATTATGTATCGTAGCGAGTTATAGTGTACTTTTGCGTGTTCTAGTGTGTTATAGTGTATTATAGTGTGTTATTGCGTGTTACAGTTATTTATGTGTATAATTTATGTGTAATAATGTGTTTATCATAACGTATTATAGTATTCTACGTTATATTTAGGTAAAGTTTATTATAATGTGTTAAAATGTGTGATGTCGTTGTCGTTGTCGTTAGCGAAGAGTATATTAGAATGTGTCATAATTTACTGTGTACTATTTTATAGTTGGTTATAATGCTATAGTGTAAACATAATTGTGTATTACAATATGCATTAGTGTATTATATTGTTATGGTGCATTACAGGATGTTACAGTGCATACGTGCTGAAAGGTGTTATATATTTATATTGTGTTGTTTTAGTACGTTATGGTATGTTTTAGTGTATTATATTGTGCTTAAAGTGTGTTATAGTTGTTACAATGTGTTATAATGCGTTATATTGCATTTTAGTGGTATAATGTATTAAAGTGCGTTATAGTATGTTAAGATATGTTACAACCTGCTGTTCAGACTGTCTGTGCATTGTAGTGTTATTTATTATAATGTATGTTCTGTCTGTGTGCATTGTAGTGTTATTTATTATAATGTATATTATGATGTTATAGTTATGTGTTATAGTGCATTATTATGTATCGTAGCGATTTATCGTGTACATTTGCGTGTTCTAGTGTGTTATAGTGTATTGTAGTGTGTTATTGCGTGTTACAGTTATAATGTATTAATGTGTATAATTGTGTAATAATGAGTTAAAGTATCATAACGTGTTATAGTGTATTCTAGTGTTATAATTTCGTAAAGTATATTATTATAATGTGTTAAAGTGTGTGATGTCGTTGTCATGTAATATGGCATGTTAGTGAAGAGTATATTAGAATGTGTTATAAGTGTCATAATTTACTGCGTAGTATTTTATAGTTGGTTATAATGCTATAATCTATATAATACTTATAACACACTATATTACCGCACAAAACACAATGATCAACTACTACAATTATGATTCACCCTATACCAGACTAACACTATAATACATTTAACTAGGATCTGCTGTAACTATCACACTATAGGACAATGTAACACACTAGTGTAAAATATAAACCAGTTAGTTTGCTATAGTTTATTACAGTGTATTATTGGTATTTTTGTATTATTCTAAATATATTGATATGGTGTATGTCAAGCTTGTGTTGCATTGTTGTTGTGTATTATGGTGTGATAGTATAATAAACATATCTTATAATATGCCAGTGTATCTTCATGTTGGTGCATTACAGGGTATTACAATGTATAAAATTATGTTACAATGTAAAAATGCGTTATAGTGCATTTTAGTGGTATATTGTATTACAGTGCGTTATATTATATTGCAATGTAGGAAACTGCTAATCTGTGCGTGCATTGTTTTGTTATTATAATGTATATTATGATGTGTTATAGATATAATAATACCGTTGTTAAAATGTTATAATGCTTTATAGTGCATTTTAGTGGTATAATGTATAAGTTTGTAGTGCGTTATAGTATATTGCTATATTAGCACCTGCTATTTCTCTGTCTGCATTGTTGAGTTATGTATTATAATGTATATTATAATGTGTTACAGTTATATGTGTTATAGTGCATTGTTATATATCGTAGCGAGTTATAGTGTGCTTTGAGTGTTCCAATGTGTTATAGTGTATTATAGTGCGTTATTGCGTGTTATAATAGTGTGAGAATGTGTTAAACGGTATCATAACGTGTTATAGTGTATTCCGGTTTGTTATAATTTGGGAAAGTGTATTATAATGAGTGTTAAAGTGTGTGATGTCGTTGTCGTGTACTATGGCGTGTTAGTGAAGAGTATATCACAATGTTATAATGTTGTCTCATAATTGACTGCGTAGTATTTTATATTTGGTTATTATGCTATAATCTAAAATACATATAGCACACTATATTACCGCACAAAACACAATGATCAAGTACTACGACTATACTTCACACTATATAACACATTAAACACAATACACTATAATTTAATACATATTTAATTATATTATATTCTTATGGTGCATTACAGGGTGTTACAGTGTATACAAGTTTTAAAAGGTGTTATATTGTGTTGTTTTAGAGTACGTTATGGTATGTTATAGTGTATTATATTGTGTTTAATGTGTTATATTTGTTAAAATGTGTTGTAATGCGTTATAGTTTAGTGGTATAATGTATTACAGTGCGTTATAGTATATTGCAATATGTTAGAACCTGCTAATTCTGTCTGTGCATTGTAGTGTTATGTATTATAATGTATATTATAATGTCTTATAGTTATGTGTTATAGTGCATTATGTATCGTAGCGAGTTATACTTATGCGTGTTCTAGTGTGTTATAGTGTATTGCGTGTTACAGTGTGATAATGTTTATAATTGTGTGAAATGTTAAACTGTATCATAACGTGTTATAGTGTTATAATGTTTGTTATAATTTGTTAAAGTGTATTATACTGAGTGTTTAAGTGTGTGATGTCGAGTACTATGGCGTGTTAGTAAGAGTAGAATGTGTTATAATGTTGTGTCATAATTTAGTCATTCTATATTATTTTAAAGTAGGTTATAATGCTATAATCTATATAATACATATATTACACTATATTACCGCACAAACACAATGAACAACTACTACAACACAATACTTCACACTATACCAGTAACAGTATAATACAATTAACCCAAGTCTGCGGTAACACTATAAGACAATGTAGCAGTTTAAAATATAAACCATAGTTAGTTTGCTATAGTGTATTACAGTGTGTTATTGGTATATTTGTATTATTCTAATTAAATTGATATGGTGTGTTACAATATGTCAAGCTTGTGTTGCATGATTGTTGTGCATTATGGTCTGAGTATAAACATAATTGTGTATTATAATATGCACTAGTGTATTATATTGTTATGGTGCATTACAGGTTGTTACAGTGTATATAAAGTGTTTAAAGTATATATGTATATTGTGTTGTTTTAGTGCGTTATGGTACGTTATATAATGTTTGTTGTGTTTAGTGTGTTAAATGCGTTATAATGCGTTATATTGCATTTAAGTGGTATAATGTATTAAAGTGTGTAAAGTATATTATTATATGTTAAAATGTGTTACAACCTGCATTGTCTGTGTAATTATTGTGATATTTATGTATAATGTATATATATTATAATTATGTTATGTGTTATATTGCATTATTATGTATGGTAGCGAGTTATAGTGTACTTTTGCGTGTTCTAGTGTTATAACACACTATATTATAGTGTTATTGCGTTATACACTACATTATGATGTGTATAATTTAACTAACATTATAATGTGTTTATCATAACGTATTATAGTATTCTACGTTATATTTAGGTAAAGTTTATTATAATGTGTTAAAATGTGTGATGTCGTTGTCGTTGTCGTTAGCGAAGAGTATATTAGAATGTGTCATAATTTACTGTGTACTATTTTATAGTTGGTTATAGTGTAAACATAATTGTGTATTACAATATGCATTAGTGTATTATATTGTTATGGTGCATTACAGGATGTTACAGTGCATACAAGTGTTAAAAGGTGTTATATATTTATATTGTGTTGTTTTAGTACGTTATGGTATGTATTAGTGTATTATATTGTGTTTAAAGTGTGTTATAGTTGTTAAAATGTGTTATAATGCGTTATATTCCATTTTAGTGATATAATGTATTAAAGTGCGTTATATAATATGTTAAGATATGTTACAAACTGCTGTTCAGACTGTCTGTGCATTGTAGTGTTATTTATTATAATGTATGTTCTGTCTGTGTGCATTGTAGTGTTATTTATTATAATGTATATTATAATGTTATAGTTATGTGTTATAGTGCATTATTATGTATCGTAGCGATTTATAGTGTACTTTTGCGTGTTCTAGTGTGTTATAGTGTATTATAGTGTGTTATTGCGTGTTACAGTTATAATGTATTAATGTGTATAATTGTGTAATAATGAGTTAAAGTATCATAACGTGTTATAGTGTATTCTAGTGTTATAATTTCGTAAAGTATATTATTATAATGTGTTAAAGTGTGTGATGTCGTTGTCATGTAATATGGCATGTTAGTGAAGAGTATATTAGAATGTGTTATAATGTCATAATTTACTGCGTAGTATTTTATAGTTGGTTATAATGCTATAATCTATATAATCCTTATAGCACACTATATTACCGCACAAAACACAATGATCAACTACTACAATTATGCTTCACCCTATACCAGACTAACACTATAATACATAATTACTGCTGTAACTATCACACTATAAGACAATGTACCACTAAAATATAAACTACAGTTAGTTTGCTATAGTTTATTACAGTGTATTATTGGTATCTTTATATTATTCTAAATATATTGTATATGGTGTATGTCAAGCTTGTGTTGCATTGTTGTATGTATTATGGTGTGATAGTAGTATAAACATATATTATAATATGCCAGTGTATATAATTCATGTTGGTGCATTACAGGGTATATTAATGTATTAAATTATGTTAGCATGTAAAATGCGTTATATATTGCATTTTAGTGGTATAATGTATTTACAGTGCGTTATATTTATATTGCAATGTATAAACTGTGATAATCTGTGTGTGCATTGTTTTTTGTTATTATAATGTATATT
This sequence comes from Leucoraja erinaceus, assembly GCF_028641065.1. Taxonomy (NCBI): domain Eukaryota; kingdom Metazoa; phylum Chordata; class Chondrichthyes; order Rajiformes; family Rajidae; genus Leucoraja; species Leucoraja erinaceus. The sequence continues at coordinate 47,045 of NW_026576906.1, forward strand.
GTGATGTGTTATAGATATAATAATACCGTTGTTAAAATGTTATAATGCTTTATAGTGCATTTTAGTGGTATAATGTATAACGTTGTAGTGCGTTATAGTATATTGCTATATTAGAACCTGCTATTTCTCTGTCTGCTTTGTTGAGTTATGTATTATAATGTATTATAATGTAAAATACTCTTCACTAACACGCCATAGTATACGACAACGACATCACACACTTTACAGTTATATGTGTTATAGTGCATTGTGTTATAGTGCATTGTTATATATCGTAGCGAGTTATAGTGTGCTTTGAGTGTTCCAATGTGTTATAGTGTATATATATATTAGTGCGTTATTGTGTGTTTATATTTTGAATTATATTTATATGGTGTGTTATCATAATGTGTTATAGTGTATTCCGGTTTGTTATAATTTGGGAAAGTGTATTATAATGTGTGTTATAAATGTTGTGTATGATATCGTTGTCGTGTACAGGGTGTTACGTGTTAGTGAAGAGTATTTTAGGTATATATGTATATTGTGTTGTTTTAATTGGCGTGCGTACGTATAGTTATTGTATTTAGGTTTAGTGTTATAGTTATCAAATACGTATATACACTATATACCGCACAAAACACAATTGGATCATGTACTACACTATACTTACAACTATATAACACACATTATTACACATGAATATTTATTATGTACACATATAATTGTAAGACAATGTGTTATAGTGCATATACAGTATCGTTACGAGTTATAGTGTACGTTTTAAAACAGGTGTTATTATTGTTATTTGTTATAATTATATGTGTGTTATGTATATGTTATAGTGTATTATGTTGTGTATTATGTGTATTTAGTGTTAAATGTGTTATCATGTTAAATGTGTGTTAATTTATAATTAAATAGTTTTTATTTATGTGGTATGTGTATTACAGTGTGTTTAGTTAAAGTATATTAGAATGTGTATATGTACTGTGTAATTGCTATTCTGTTATGTGCTATACATTAGGTATATTGTATTATATATGTATATATAATGTTTATAGTGCATTATTATGTATATAGCGATATCGTATATTTGCGTGTTATAGTGTTATGCGTGTTATTATGATGTATTATAGTGTGTATTGCGTGTTACAGTGTTATGTATTAATGTGTATAATTGTGTAATAATGTGTTAAAGTATCATAACGTGTTATAGTGTATTGTAATGAGTTTGTTATACGCTATGGCGTGTTAGTGAAGAGTATAGAATGTGTTATAATGTTGTGTCATAACTTAGTCATTCTATATAGTATTTTAAAGTAGGTTATAATGCTATAATCTATATAATACATATAGCACACTATATTACCGCACAAAACACAATGATCAACTACTACAACACTATACTTCACACTATACCAGACTAACACTATAATACATTTAACTAGGATCTGCTGTAACTATCACACTATAAGACAATGATAACACACTTTAAAATATAAACCATAGTTAGTTTGCTATAGTTTATTACAGTGTGTTATTGGTATTTTTGTATTATTCTAATTATATTGATATGGTGTGTTACAAGTATGTCAAGCTTGTGTTGCATTGTTGTTGTGTATTATGGTGTGATAGTACAAAAATAATTGTGTATTATAATAAGCATTAGTGTTAATATTGTTATGGTGGATTACAGGGTGTTACAGTGCATAAAAGTTTTAAAAAGGTGTTATATATGTTGTTTTAGTGCTTTATGGTACGTTATAGTGCCCACCATAGTTGTTAAATGCGTTCTAGTCCAATTCAATTAAGTTTCTCATTTTAAAGTGTTTATAGAATGTAACTGTGTACTAGTGTTATTTCTGCATGTTTACATAATTGTGATAATATTATATTGTATTTATGTATATGTATGTTATTCAATGTGTTTATAGTTTAACCTTATCTCACAGCTCACATGTGTACTGTTGCGGCCAGCTAAGTGTTATAGTGTATGCATAGTGTGTTATATGCCGTTACAGTTCTTTCGGAGTGTAAGTGTATGTATAATGGCTGTTTATCATAACGTATCGTACACATTCTACTACAGCCCATTAGGTAAGTTATTATAATGTGTTCTCCTTGTGATGTCCCCCGTCGTGTCGTTAGCGCAGAGTCAGCGGAATGTATCATAATTAGCTGTGTACTATTTATAGTTGGTCTCTAGTTCTAAACATAATTGTGTATTACAATATGCATTAGTGTATTATAATGTAGCGCCTGTTCTTACTAGGATGTCTACAGTGCTCCACAAGTGTAAAACCGGTATATATTTATATTTCTTTTGACCTGTCTTTGTGTATCTTATAGCTCTCCAATTCCATATCTAGCTCTAATCTCCATGTATTGCTCCGTAACTTATATTATGTCATAGATCCCGCACATAGTCTCATCGCTCCGGTGTTCCGTAGTGTTATTGTCTATGTTAAGAGTATACATTAAGTCCTCCCTCTGTGTGCTTAAAATGTGTGCCTTATAGTACATGTCTATATATAATAGTTGGCAGCTTCGTCTGCTAGCCATTTCACTGTCCTGGGTCATCAGTTCTAGATATGATATTTCATCTATGTTATCTCCATTATCCCCCTCCCACTTATTTATTCCATGTATATTATTACAAGTTCTAGTTATGTGTTATAACAAATCTACACATATTACGATTGTTATAATGTATTAATCCTGTATCTCGTTCCCTACATCTGCTCTAAAGTACAATAGTGTACCATTGCAGTATCCAGTGTTAATTCCAGCTAATATATTATCTATTAATGTGTTTAAGTGTGTTTATATAGTGTTTACCCATATATGTATACCTAACTGTGATATAGTGTAATGATTCCATCAGTAATGTCCAGCACTAGTAAACTCCAAATTGCTTATAAGTGCTTATAGTACATAGATATAATAACACATGTATATCTAGCTCACATATGACAGCGTAACTGTTTGCATTATAATGTATTCTTCATGTATCCCAGACTACATTCTAGTGTTATATATGCTGTATACTATTGCTTTTAGAGTATCTGTGTTATATTGCATTATAAGTTGTATTAGCTCTAGCTGTAGTTCTAGTTGCGTGTTCTTGTGTATTTAACATATAGTTATCACTAGTATTTGCTGTAACGCAGCTTCAGCTCTATGTATTGCTGTGGTATAATTGTGTAAAATATAGTTGCACTTCATAGTGTTTATATGTATCTAGTTTTGGTATTTTCATGTATTATTCTTATAATTGATACAGGTCCGATTCCATGCTTACTAGCCCCCTGCATTGTGTTGTTTATGTCAGGTTGCTGACGAGTGTATTAACATGTGGTATAAACGTTAGTGTACAGCGTAGAAATATATTTGTATATAACGTATAATAATGTTGTTGCAGCTATGTTATTTCTATAACGGGATGTTAAGTATATACATTGTGTATAATCCTATAAACAGGCCGTTGCACTATATTACAAAATGTGTTGCTACCACAATACGTGTGCAATTGTTTTGTATATTATACCAGATGCCAAGTATATGCATTGCTATAATACTGCGATGTTAAAAAAACTATAAACAACTATTAAGACATGCATTGTACATGTGGTACCCTATATAACGTTGTATCCGTTATAGTATGCACCGCCGTACCGATATGTGCTATTTCCTCGTCCACATTATTGAGTGTATAGGTCTAAAATTATATTATCCCTGTTATAGTTAATGTTGTTATAGTTGCATTTGTGTATTATCGTGTGGAGTTATTGTGTAATTATAGTGTATCCGGCCCACCCTGTTATAGTGTATTATTAGTGCTATAATTGCCGGTATTATAGTGTGAGAAGGTGTTAAATACGTATAATACTGTGTTAGCTAGTGTGGTTCTGGTGTTATAATTTGGGAAAGTGTATTATAATGAACGTTAATATGTTAGTGATGTCGTTGTCGTGTACTATGGCTGTAGTAAACAATGTTAGTGTTATGTAGAAAATAATTATAATGGCGTAGTATTTTATATTTGGTTAATGGTGCTCATGGTCGAATGGTATATAATACGTTTTAGCACCTTTATAGTCTGCACAAAACACAAACTGTATCAAGTACTACAGACTATACTTCAACTATATGCTGTAACACTATTCAAACCGTTTACACTATAATTTTATACATTAAAATGTATTTCGTGCATTGTTTGGTGCATTAAATAGCATGTTACAGTGTATCAGCCGTGCCTATTAGTGTTTATCCGTGTGCCGATGTTAGCGTACTATGGTATGTTATAACCTTCTATTATTGTCGTTTAATCAATGTGTGTATATTTGTTACAGTGTGTTGTAATGCGTTATAAGTGCATTTTAAGTGGTGATAGTATTACATGCGTTATAGAAAATTGCATATGTTAGAACCTGACTAAACTCTGTCTCGTGCATGTAGTTATATTATGGTGTTATAGTGCATATGGGTAGTATTATAGCACCCCTTTAGTCACTGGCCTATAATGTTGTCATTGTGTATGGGTATGTTACAGTGTTACTCTCTATAATTGTGTGATAATGTTAATGTATCTTGCTAAGTTCCATGTATTGTAATGGTGTTATAATTTGTTAGTGGGAACTAATAATTGTGTTTAAGTGTGTGATTACCTATGCATGTTAGTGAACGTGTTAGAATGTATAATACATGTTATGTGTCATAACCCTCAGTCAATTTCCTTTATTAACGTCTTTTAAAAGTGGTTTAATGCAGTTATCTATAGTGTTACATATGTCAAACATAGTACCGCACACAACACAATGAACAACTACTACAACACTATAATCAGGTATTATCAGACTAACACTATATATATTATCTGCTAGTTTCCTTATACACTTATTACAGCCAATATAGCAGCTTAAAATATAAACCAATAGTCTATATGTTGCTATGGGTATTACAGTGTGTTATTTATAGTACCCCATTTTGTGTTAAGAGAATGGATATTTATGTGTTTACAGTATGTAAGCTTCCTGCTTAAATTTGTTGTTTCTAATGATTTATACGTGTAATAGTGTGTCATAATTGTGTGCTATTTGCACTACACTATTATACCCTTAATGTCCAGGGAATTACAGGGTGTCCGGAGTGTTCAAATCTTTAAAGTCCATATTTAATATTTGTCAAAAGTGTACCAGTGTCTATGGTACGTTAGAGAAGCGGTATTGTGTTTGTGTAATAGTGTTATAGTCATCCAATACCATGACATATTAACTACGTTATATTGCATATAAGTGCAATAATCTATTAAAATTACATATGCACACTATAATTACCGCACAAAAATTAAATGATCAAGTACTACAACTATATATCACACTATATATAATGTTCTATTATGTGTTATAGTGCTTATCTGCTGTAACGTATCACATTTAATTGTACGTAAGCACAGTTTATAAAATCATTATAGTGTTATAGTGTGTTATTATATTACAGTTATTTGTAGTATATGTGTATATATTGTGTAAAACTGTTTATCATACGTTATGGTATGTGTATTAGTTCTATGTTATTGTTAGGTAAGTGTATTGTGTATTATGTTGTTAAAATGTGTTGTAATGAGTTTCTATTGCATTTTAATTGTGATATATTGTATTACTGTGTTAGATTTTATAGTTGGTTATGTGCTATAGTGTAATGTAATTGTGTATTACAGTGTGCATTATGATGTATTATATGTGTTATAGTGCATTATTATGTATCGTAGCGAGATAGTACTAGTGTGTTATAGCGTGTTCTAGTGTGTTATAGCGTGTTACAGTGTGTGATAATGTGAAACGGTATCATAACGTGTTCATAACGTGTTATAGTGTATTCTAGTGTTATAATTTGGTAAAGTATATTATTATGTGTTAGTGTGTGATGTCGTTGTCGTGTACTATGGCGTGTTAGGGAAGCGTGTATTAGAATGTGTTATATAATTTACTGCGTAGTATTTTATAGTTGGTTATAATGCTATAATCTGTACATAGCACACTATATTACCGCACAAAACACAATGATCAACTACTACAATTATACTTCACCCTATACCAGACTAACACTATAATACATTTAACTAATTTGCTGTAACTATCAGACTATAAGACAATGTAAAAGTAGTTTAAAATATAAACCATAGTTAGTTTAGTTTATTACAGTGTGTTATTGGTATATTTGTATTATTCTAATTATATTGATATGGTGTGTTACAGGGAAGTTCTGTTGGGGATGCGATATACCAGAGATGATGAGATCATTGAAGAATGGTTCGTCGGCCCGAAACGTTGCCGGATTTCCTTCACTCCATAGATGCTGCTGTACCCGCTGAGTTTCTCCAGCATTTCTGTGTGCCTATTGATCGCATGGTGAAGGGGTAGGTATGAGGACGTGACCGAGAGATGCCACAGGGAGGTCAGACTGTCTGGCTACATTTGGAACTTCCCTTTCCGGCGGGCTTAAACATATTTGCGGTTTGTTGCTGAATGAGCTACAGATGGGGGAAAATTTGATTGAGTTAGCGTAGTTGAGGTGTCGCCAAGGGTAGACCCAAATGCTGGAGCAATTCAGCGTGTTAGGCAGCACCTCTGATTAAAATGGATGTGTGAGGTTTCGGGTAGAGTGTGAGGATTCGGGTAGAGTACCATATCAATTTGCTCCAGAGATGCTGCTTGACGGGTTGAGATGCTCCAGCATCCTTGGGTCCAGGTCTATAGCTGCCTGACAGTGGAAACACGGATGGACAGAGCCGTATTTGGAGCACTGTGTGCATTTTTGGTCGCCTAGTTTTTGGAAAGACATGGATGTTTTGAGAAGGAGCAGAAGAGTTTTGCTGTCTCGATTTTACTTCGGAACCACGTGAGTGACTACGTGAAGAACCCGCTCACCACGCATGCGCGTCATTGCGTTCAGCAGTGCAACAGCGGCCGTATCGGGAGTCAGGTGCTCCCGCTACAGCGTGAAAGAATGAACCGTCAGGTAAGTACCCTGAGGTCCGGTTTGCTTTCACAGGGAGCCTTCTACTTTATTTCAGGCAGAGAACAAAGGCAGAGAACAAGGCCCTGTCCCCCGCTCGACTCCACGGAGGAGCGTCCATCTGGGGGGTGGGGGCAGATACAAGGCGGTAGGACCGCTTACCGTGCGCTCCGCTATCCCCGTGACACCGTGCCGAGGTCAGTCCCACTAGCGCCTGAACAGCGGGCCTGGACGTAAACCAACCGAAGAAGCGTCAGGCCGGTGGCTTCTGACTTTGTCGGACGGGGATACGTCTCTCCACCCGCACGGGGGAGAGAGCCGCCCTGAGCCGCATGGAGCGGCTTCCTGGAGCCGGAGCTCCAGCGAGACGCGCTTCGTGAGGGGCGCTCTCGCAGTGGGAGTTCAAGCACTCCCTCCACAGTGTCTTGTGCACTGCCCATCGCTTCCTCCTTACCCGAGGGTAGCTTTGGTGACCAGGACTGGGCTGGTCAGGAAGAGGGGACGCTGGCTGAAGAAGTCAGGAGTATGCAAGGGGTGCAGGAACACGAACAGCTGCTGGGTGTGGTGGGCCGCTTTGTGGTAGCCCCACGTGCAGGCGGCCGGTAAAGGCTAAACTAGCGGCCAGCATTGGCCACCTCTCCAACAGGCTCCTCAAGGAGCAGGTGCTCAATGAGGTCGTAGAACCGTGTACAGCTCCAGAGAACTGTGCAAAACCCACCCACTGAGCCAGACCCACTGCGCTTTGGTAAAAACCTCACAACGCATAGGAAGGATATGGAAGAGGCCTTAAAAAACGTTCGGTCTCATGAGGGCAGGCCCTGGGACGAGCAAACCAAAAACCAAAAACAAGAATTCCCAAGCAGCAGCACCCCATCGCGTCCACCAGTCGACGTCAACCATATGGGACTGGTGAAAGCTTGGGGTCCGCAATCTATCACCGGAAGTCTTCTTTAGACCAGGGCCCAAAGCGAACCCCATGGAACCCCATGGAAAATGCGCCACAGCCCAACATCAGACAACGTGCAAGACTCGTTGGACCGACAGGAAACAGAAGACATACCCATAACCATGGAGGTAGGTGGGTCTAGTTCCTACCAGCCTATAGAAAATTGGGGCTTAATACTAACAGGGAGGGGATTACCCCTGTTTAAAGAAGCACGGGCGTCTATCACGAGTGATTAGTATATACTCAATAGCATTAGTGGATTTCCAAAGGATACTTTATGGCAAGCATTGATCTTAAAGATGTTGGAATGAGGTTCCAGTGGAAGTGGTGGAGGCAGGTTCGTTGGTATCATTTAAAAATAAATTGGATAGGCATGTGGATGAGAAGGTGATGGAGGGTTTTGGTATGAGTGCAGGCAGGCGGAACTAAGGGAAAAAAGTTGTTTGGCGCGGAATTGTAGGGCCGAGATGGCCTGTTTCCGTTGTTGCTAATTGTGTTATATGGTTAGATATGGTTATATGTTTACTATTCAGTACCCATTCACAAGGACAAGCGCATATACCTGAAATGTATCGGGCTGGGGCAGCAATAGCAGTTTAAAGCGTTACCTAATGAGTTAACATCAGCCCCAAGATTATTCACCAAGATAATAAAAACAGCGCTGTCAATTTTAAGAAGACAAAAACATATTGTCATGGCATATCTTGATGATATCTTAATATTAGGCAAGACCATGGAATTGGCAATGTCAGTTGTATCAGCTACCAAACAGTTGTTAGAAACCCTGGGATTGTCACATCAAGATAAGTCTAAGTTGAAGCCATCCACGATCACGGACTGCTTGGGCTTCACAATTAATCCAGAGTCTCACTTCAGTAACATTGCCAAGAGACAAAACAGTTGAATTGGGACAACCATGCAACAATTTCAATGGTGAACGAACGACCAACTATTCGACAAGTAGCAGAGTAATTGGGGAAAATGGTAGCAGCATTTCCGGCTACACAATTCTGACCTTTGCACTGTGAAAACGTACAAAGAGCAAAGGTACAGGCACCAAAACGGCATGCAGGTCATTATGGATTGTGTCATGAAGTTACCCACTGAAGCAATATCAGAACTACAGTGGTGGGCAAAAAAAACGTTTGGCATAGTTCCCAGCACAGGTGTAGATGGACTTACCCCAGAGTCATCATTACCACTTACACTGGGCATTGATTATCTAGAGATGTTGGGTGACTTTTATGGTTTAAAAGCATATGCATGCAAAATATGCATCACTTTGCATGTACGGTTACAAATAGATAATACTCACGGTGGTGGCCCTACATTAACAATATGGGCGGCATAAAATCGTTATCATGCGACAAGTTGGTCAACACAATTTGGCAATGGATGGTGTGTCGAAAGACATATTTGGGCTATCAGCAACTTACCTGCCAGGTAAGCTAAATACAGTGGCAGACACCAGGTCACGTAAATTTAATGACAACATCGAATGGATGTTAAACCCCCAAAAATTTGCAAAAGTTATCAAGCAATATGGCACGCCAGATATCGATTTATTTCCATCAAGGCTAAATCTCCAGGTGCCCATCTATGTCGCTTGGGAACCAGACCTTGAAGCAGCAGCGGTAGATGCGTTCGCGCTGGGTTGGTGAAATTATTCTATGCATTTCCTCCCTTCTGCCTCATCAGTCGGGTACTACACAAAATATAAATGAACTCTGCTTCAGGTATTTTGATAGTACCCGACTGCCCGACTGCATGGTTCCCAAGACTCCATGACATGGTTTGTTGATACTAGGATGGTATTTCCCCCAGTGACCCAGAGTTATTAACACCTAGTGTCGGGAACTAGCCACCTGTGCCGTGAGAAAATCAAACTTCTGGGTTGCATATTCTGCACAAACCACTTCTGCGTCGGGGATTACCATAACAAACCATCGATACCATGTCAGCATCCCCCCGTAACTCCCCTAAAAAACAGCCCTTGTGCAGCATCAACAAATGGGAGAAAGTACTGCTTGGATATGCAGGAACCACCTACTCAACCGCTACAGTTTACCAACGTACTGGATTTCCTGGCGAACCTTCACCACGATGAAGGACTCAGCTACAGAGCCATCAACACAGCGAGAACTGCCCTGTCTCTATTTAAAACAAGCTCAAGGACAACAGGCCATGAGGTCCCACCCGTTGGTGGTCAAACTAATAAAGGGTATTTACAACTCTAACCCCCTAGACCAAGGTACACCCATACATGGGATGTCAGTGCGGTCCTGACATAGCTCAGGGGATGGCCACCAGCGAGATACCTTAACCTGGAACAATCTATGATCAAAACACTCATGTTGATGGCACTTGTATCTGCACAGAGGGTCCAGTCACTACACCTATTGCGACTGGACAGCATGCTCACAGATCCAGGACCAGATCTCTGTCGTTTATCCTGGGACTGGATCAGAGCAGACCAGGAACACCTAATCCAGTCGTGGAATTCCGGGCTTACCCGCCAGAACCACTGATATGTGCCTTACCTACTGTCCCGCATAGACACAACCAAAAATATTCGAGGGAGAGGAAAAGCCTTGTGGGCCAGTCATAAAACACCTTATGGTCGGGTGACGAGCCAAACCATTTCGAGATGGCTCAAGCAGGTGCTAAAACGGCTGGGATAAACACTAACATGTACAAATCTCACTCCACCAGGGCAGCATCCACGTCGACAGCCAAAAGAATGGACCACATCATGGCTACAGCAGGATGGTCGGGGGAAAGACCGTTCAGAAATTTTATAATAAGCCGTTGGCAAAACCTGCTTTTTTTGCATAAAACTATTTACAGAATGCAAATATTTTATTTAAGCCCAGGGAAGCAATTTAATTTATTTGTTGTCATTGTTAAAAAATACCATTGTCTTTTTCTACAAACAGATTCAAGAGCTTTAAAACCTTCACGTAGTCACTCACGTGACTCCGAAGTAAAATAGTAAGATTTTACTTCGGAGTCACGTGAGTGACTACGTGAAGAACCCGCTCAGTGCGCAGGCGCGTCCTTTACGTCAGCAGTGCAACAGCGGCCAGGCGGTAGTCGGGCGCTCCCGCTACTAGCCTGAAAGAAAGGAACGTTAGGTAAGTACTTACCTTCATCGGTCTTTCCCTTGTTTTTTTTTGCTCCAGGGGGAGCAAAGCAGCAGAGGGAAGCGGCCCCCGTTCGACTCCAGGGAAGGAGCCGACAGTGCAGGGGGGGGGGGGGGGGGGGGGTGGGAGGCGGCAACGGGACCGCACACACTGCTGTCCACAACACGGTGATGCTAAACAGCTGTCTGGCCAACAGCAGCAAACTGGAGGGAAATTTAAAAACCGGCCGCACCCCTGCAGACTCCCGACAAGGAGACTCGCCGCCCGAGAACCGCTGAAATGCCGCCCGAAGCCTCTATCAACAAGGTCAGGACCAAACCTCAGGCTGGAGACAGACACGGAAGATGGGATCAGCACTTCAAACAAAAAACAAGAATGTCTGTTTCCCCAAGCCAGAGGAAGGTCATGGAGCTTAAAAACTCCAGCGAGACTGCCTCAGGAGCAGGGGCAAGTCCGCCAAGAGAGCTAACACCCACTCCAGTGCTATTGCACTGGCCATCTCCCTTGTCGAGGGATTGATGGGACCAGAGCTGGGCTGTTCAAGAAGAGGGGTCACTGGCTGAACATATGCATCTAATAGGCAGCACTTGCATGTGCGGTTACGGATTGATAATACTACGGTGGTGGCTTATATTAACCATATGGGGAGCATAAAATCATTATCGCGCGACAAATTGGTCAATGTGATCTGGCAATGGTGTGTCGAAAGACATATTTTGCTATCGGCTGCCTATCTACCAGGTAAGCTAAATACAGTGGCAGACACCAGGTCACAAGAAAAAAATTAATGATAACATCGAATGGATGTTAAACCCAAAAATATTTGCTAACGTTATTAAGCAATATGGAACGCCAGATATCGATTTGTTTGCATCAAGACTGAATCACCAGTTACCTATGTATGTGACTTGGGAACCAGACCAGAGGCAGCAGCGGCAGATGCCTTCACGCTGGATTGGGGAAATTTCTGCTTCTTTGCTTTCCCTCCCTTCTGCCTCAACAGTCGGGTACTTCGCAAAATACAGATGGACTCTGCTTCTGGTATATTGATGGTGCCCGACTGGCCTACACAGCCATGGTTCCCAGTTCTTCACGACATGGTGGTCGACTCACCTATGGGTATCCCTAGTGGTCCACGCTTGTTGACTCACCCAGTATCAGGCATAAGCCACCCATGCCATGAAAACATCAAACTCCTGGGGTGTAGGTTTTGAATAGACCTTGCCAGGGACTGGGATTATCCGAATGAACTATCCCCACCATGTCGTCATCCCTGCGATCATCCACCAGGAGGCAGTATCTAACCTGTATCAAAAAATGGGAGACGTACTGCCAGGGAACAAGGACAACATATGCAACTGCCACAACCACCGACGTGGCCCATCTACACCATGACGAAGGGATCAGTTACAGTGCCATCAATACAGCACGAAGCGCCCTGTCTGCTTAACTAAAACCAGCAGGCCAGCAGGCCAAAGGACCCCATCTAAAACTGGTAAAACTCATCTAAACTCCCATCTAAAACTGGTAAAAGTAGTAAAACTCATGAAGGGCATTTGTAATATTAAGCCCCTAAACCCAGGTATACCCATGTTTGGGATATCAGTGTGGTATTGACATACCTCAGGGAATGACCACCAGCTAGATTCCTCAGCCTCGAGCAATCTACATTAAAGACGCTCATGTTAATGGCACTCGTATCCGCTCAGAGTCGCTGCACAAATTAAGACTGGACAACATGGTGGTCACCCCAGACCAGATTACGTTTCATCATTCTAGGTCTGTTGAAACAAGCAGGCCAGGAACGCCCAATCCACTGGTGGTATTCCGGGCTACCCACCAGAGCCAAAGTTTGTGTGTGGTGACCCATCTACAACAATATATAGACACAACCCACCAATCTCAGAGGGAGTGAAAAAGCCTTATGGGTCAGCCACAAAAAACCTCATGGATGGGTAACGAGCCAAACCATTTCACGGTGGCTCAAACAGGTACTGAAAGCTGCCGGAATAGACACTAATACATTTAAATCCCCTTCCACTAGGGCAGCATCGACATCATCGGCTGAACGAATGTACCACATTCTCAATACGGCGGCAGGATAGTCGAGGGAAACGACGTTCAGAACGTTTATACCTAAGCCGTTGATGAAGCCTGACTTATTTGCAGACAGAATATTTTACAAACTGCAAATATTTAATTTAAGCCGGGGGAGCAATTTATTTTTTGTTATTGTTAATAAATACCTTTCTGTTTCTTGAAAAAACAGATCCATTGGTTGATTACGATAACACTTCCTCCCTCAAGAACTTCGGCAGTGAGTAAAATAAAAACTGTTACACGGTTTGAAATCACAAACCTTTGAAGTCTTCACGTAGTCACTCACGTGACTCCGAAGTAAAATTGTAAGATTAAACGAGAACTTACCAGTTCGAAGTTTGATCTGTATTTTATGAGGAGTTACGATGATGGATTACGTGCCCTCTGCTCCCACCCTCATTATATAGGTCAAATTGATAAACTGATGTCTCTTTTTCTTTACTATGTTACTTCAAATACTTGTGTCTATCTGTGATTCCACACCGCTGCTTGGAAGTATGGCGCGCCTACGCACTGAGCGGGTTCTTCACGTAATCCCTCATCGTGCACATACATGCACGCCACCAAACAACATATTTCCTATTCTACCCCCCCACCCCCACACAACACTCATCACCCCACACAACACTAACCCCACAACCCCCCCCCCCCCCCCCCCCCGCCACACACACATCCCCCCCCCCCCCCCCCCCTCCCCCCCCCCCCCCCCCCCCCCCGCACGCACCCACACCCCCCCCCCCTCCCCCGCGCCACTACCCCCCCCCCCCCCCCCCCACACCACATACACAACTCCTATCCCACATCCACCGGACTCGCACCCACACACACACACTGCCACACCCACCACACGCCCCATACCCATTCCACCCCACACACAGCACACACGAACCCGACACACGCATACACACGGCCCACGCAACGAATACACCCACACCCACACACGCAACACACCAGACACCAGACACACACAGACACACCACACACAAACACACACCACACACACACACACACCAAACACACACACCACACACACCATACACCCACACACACACACACACACCCGCACACCACCACACACACACACACACAATGCCACAGCCACCACACGCCCATACCCATTTAACCCCCCACCTCCCACACACAAACACGCACACGCACATAGATTTGGACAAGGATCGATAAGCACCAGAGGGCATGTTTCCCACTGTCCGATAAATCACAACCTAACCTTGCAGTGACACGGGCTTCATCACTCAGGCAAATCGAAACCGTAGAGCGACCAGGCCGCAAAACAAGTTATCCGACGGAGTCATGAGGGTGCACACCCAATTCAACGGGGGATTGCTGGAGCACTAAACAGCACCAACCTAGCTAGAAATAACTCTAATAATCTCAGGATGGAAGTGAGGGACACTCTAAAAATAGACATGGAGACAGGGAGAACCATATAGGGAGTCAAATGAGGTTAAGCGCTACCGACGAAAGAGCCGAATGGCCTAACCTTGCATAAACTCAAACCTAGTGGATGCTTACTGACTCCAACAATCATGGAAGGGCAATGTGAGACAAATAGATTTGGACAAGGGTGATGAAA
>NW_026576907.1:0-61821 GCF_028641065.1 Leucoraja erinaceus
TGGCAGATTACGGTCGGGAATCTGAGCTTACATGCTTGTCTGGTCACTCTCTAGGTGCGCACGACCACTACTGGGAACCCCGCCGGCCGCTGGAACTGTCCCGTGCAGCTGTGGGGACCTCACCTGTCCGTCTCTCTGCGTGCCGTGTCCTGATCTGCTGGGTGGGCGTGCTCTGCCTTGGCACAACAGATTCTGAGTGCTGGTGCGCGCTCTTTGTGCGCTCGATCGATACGATACCTGCCGTCAGGGCCACTGGTCGCCAACTCATACGTACATGTACGATCATGCGATAACGGCATGCTGTCCATAGGTTCGACCGCGGCGTGCGTGTGACACTTTTGTTACAGTGGCCCGAGGCTTAGAGTTTCCACTGTTGTGTGCTAAAATGCAGGAATGCCAGATGGATTCAAACAGTGCTGAATGGAGAACCAGAGGGGAATGTGGATGGTCTGTTTTGTCGGTTGGAGGCGGTGAACGATTGGGTGCCCTCAGGGATCTTTGTTGGGTCCTTCGTTGTTTTGTCATGTACATCACTGATCTGGATCAGATGATACCAGGATAGGGAGTGTTGTGGATAATGAAGAGGATTTCCAAAGTCTACAGAGTGATTTAGGCCATTTGGAAAAATGAAAAGATGGCAGATGGAGTTTAATGCTGATAAATGTGAGGTGCTACATCTTGGCAGGACAAATCAAAATAGGACGTACATGGTAAATGGTAGGGAATTGAAGAATACAGTTGAACAGAGGGATCTGGGTATAACCGTGCATAGTTCCTTGAAGGTGGAATCTCATATAGATAGGGTGGTAAAGAAAGCTTTTGGTATGCTAGCCTTTATAAATCAGAGGATTGAGTATAGAAGCTGGGATGTAATGTTAAAATTGTACAAGGCATTGGTGAGACCAAATCTGGAGTATGGTGTACAATTTTGGTCGCCCAATTATAGGAAGGATGTCAACAAAATAGAGAGAGTACAGAGGAGATTTACTAGAATGTTGCCTGGGTTTCAGCAACTAAGTTACAGAGATAGGTTGAATAAGTTAGGTCTTTATTCTCTGGAGCGCAGAAGGTTAAGAGGGGGACTTGATAGAGGTCTTTAAAATGATGAGAGGGATAGACAGAGTTGATGTGGACAAGCTTTTCCCTTTGAGAATAGGGAAGATTCAAACAAGAGGACGTGACTTCAGAATTAAGGGACAGAAGTTTAGGGGTAATATGAGGGGGAACTTCTTTACTCAGAGAGTGGTAGCGGTGTGGAATGAGCTTCCAGTGGAAGTGGTGTTGGCAGGTTCATTGGTATCATTTAAAAATAAATTGGATAGGCATATGCATGAGACGGTTATGGAGGGTTATGGTATGAGTGCAGGCAGGTGGGACTAAGGAAAAAAAGTTGTTCGGCACGGACTTGTAGGGCCGAGATGGCCTGTTTCCGTGCTGTAATTGTTATATGGTTATATGTTATATGGTTTATATAGGACAATGATAGGAGGATGAGGGGTGATCTTAGAATGATAATAATAATACATTTTATTTATGGGCGCCTTTCAAGAGTCTCAAGGACACCTTACAAAATTTAGCAAGTAGAGGGAAAACATGTAAGTGGAATGAGATAAATAGTAGAGACAAGACTAGTACTCAAAGTAAAGACAGAATTCAATTCAAAACACAATATGAGGCAATTAATGCACAGATGAAAAGGGAGGGGGACGTGGGGCTAAGGATAGGCAGAGGTGAAGAGATGGGTCTTGAGGCGGGACTGGAAGATGGTGAGGGAAACGAAATTGCGGATCAGTTGGGGGAGGGAGTTCCAGAGCCTGGGAGCTGCCCTGGAGAAGGCTCTGTCCCCAAAACTGCGGAGGTTGGACTTGTGGATGGAGAGGAGACCGGCTGATGTGGATCTGAGGGACCGTGAGGGTTGGTAGGGGGAGAGGAGGTCAGTGAGATATGGGGGGGGGGGGGGCAGTTGGTGGAGGGCTTTGTAGGTGAGGATCAGGATTTTGTAGGTGATCCGGTGGGAGATGGGAAGCCAGTGAAGTTGTTTGAGGACTGGAGTGATGTGATGCCAGGATTTGGTGTGGGTGATGAGTCGGGCGGGCTGCGTTCTGGACCAGTTGGAGTCGGTTGATGTAGGTGGAGCTGATGCCAAGGAGAAGTGAGCTGCAATAGTCCAGTCGGGAGGAGATGAAGGCGTGGATGAGTCTTTCAGCAGCGGGAGGTGTGAGAGAGGGTCTGAGTTTGGCGATGTTGCGGAGATGAAAGGAGGAGGTTTTAATGACATGGCGGATGTGAGGCTCAAGGGAGAGGGTGGAATCGAAGATCATGCCAAGGTTGCGGGCCTGGTTTTATAGAGCTGTATAAAATCAGGAGAGATGCACAGAATCTCTTGTCCCGAGTAGGGGAATCAAAGTCAAGAGGACATGGGCAAAAGGGAAAAGATTTAATAAGAATCGGAGGGGTAACATTTTCACACAAAGTGTGGTGCGTATATGGAACAAGCTGCCTGATCCACACTGTATCACTATGACTGTATGATTCTATGTCTCTCTCTATTTATATATTTTTATCTAAGACAGACACAAAAAGCAGGAGTAACTCAGCGGGTCAGGCAGCATCACAAGAGATAAGGAATAGAAATTAGGTGCAGGAGTAGGCCATTCGGCCCTTCTACCCTGCACCATTCGCCATTCAATATGATCATGGCTGATCATCCAACTCAGTATCCCGTACCTGCCTTCTCTCCATACCCCCTGATCCCCTTAGCCACAAGGGCCACATCTAACTCCCTCTTAAATATAGCCAATGAACTGTGGCCTCAACTACCCTCTGTGGCAGAGAGTTCCAGAGATTCACCATTCTCTGTGTGAAAAAAGTTCTTCTCATCTCGGTTTTAAAGGATTTCCCCCTTATCCTTAAGCTGTGACCCCTTGTCCTGGACTTCCCCAACATCAGGAGCAATCTTCCTGCATCTAGCCTGTCCAACCCCTTAAGAATTTTGTAAGTTTCTATAAGATCCCCTCTCAATCTCCTAAATTCTAGAGAGTATAAACCAAGTCTATCCAGTCTTTCTTCATAAGACAGTCCTGACATCCCAGGAATCAGTCTGGTGAACCTTCACTGCACTCCCTCTATGGCAATAATGTCCTTCCTCAGATTCGGAGACCAAAACTGTACGCAATACTCCAGGTGTGGTCTCACCAAGACCCTGTACAACTGCAGTAGAACCTCCCTGCTCCTATACTCAAATCCTTTTGCAATGAAAGCTAACATGCCATTCGCTTTCTTTACTGCCTGCTGCACCTGCATGCCTACCTTCAATGACTGGTGTACCATGACACCCAGGTCTCGCTGCATCTCCCCCTTTCCCAATCGGCCACCATTTAGATAATAATTTATTTGCCGCTGAGGGGGGAAGACGCCTTTTCTGTAAAATCGCTTCTGTCTTGTCTTGATGACATTAAGTCCTGGTTGGCCCTAAACTTTCTTGGATTTAATGTGGACAAGCTTTTCCCTTTGAGAATAGGGAAGATTCAAACAAGAGGACATGACTTCAGAATTAAGGGACAGAAGTTTAGGGGTAATATGATGGGGAACTTCTTTACGCAGAGAGTGGTGGCGGTGTGGAATGAGCTCCCAGTGGAAGTGGTGGAGGCAGGTTCATTGGTATCATTTAAAAATAAATTGGATAGGCATATGGATGAGAAGGGAATGGAGGGTTATGGTATGAGTGCAGGCAGGTGGGACTAAGGGGAACAAAATTTGTTCGGCATGGACTTGTAGGGCCGAGATGGCCTGTTTCCGTGCTGTAATTGTTATATGTTATATGTTATATGTTAATGAAAAGAAGGCAGAGGTGATTTTATTTGATCCCAATGGCTGCCGTGAACCTCCATTTGTTGATTTAGGTCCATTGTCAAGGTACGTGAAGCCAACAGTTGTGAACCTGGGTTTTAGGATGGACAGTGACATTAAATTAGATCGCCAAATATGCGCGGTGGTTAAGTCCAGCTTCTTTCACCTAAGGAAGCTGGCGAAGGTGAAGCCCATTCTCGAGCGGCAGCATTTTGAGACAGTAATCCATGCCTTTATTACATCTAGGCTGGATTACTGTAACGCGCTCTATTTTGGAGTTGCTCGTTCTTCACTGGCTCGTCTCCAGTTGGTTCAGAATGCTGCTGCTCGCCTTTTAACAGGGACTCGAAAGAGGGAGCACATATTTCCAATTCTGGCCTCCCTCAACTGGCTCCCGGTGTACTTTCGAGTTCATTTTAAGATACTGTTATTTGTTTTTAAATCTCTGAATGGGCTCGCCCCGCCTTACCTCTCTGAGCTGCTCCACCCATACACTCCTGCCCGGTCCCTCAGGTCAGCTGGTCAGCTGCTCCTGGAGGTACCGAGGTCTAGTCGGAGGCTCAGAGGGGATAGAGCCTTCTCTGTTGCTGCTCCGGCACTCTGGAACACCCTGCCGTTGCACATCAGACAGGCCCCCTCACTGTCCATCTTCAAATCCAGTGTTAAAACACATTCGTACTCCCTGGCTTTTGACCATGACTGAGGCTTTGCTTCTGTTTGTGGTGGTTTTGATGTTTCTTTATTTTACATGTCTTTTCCTATTTCTTTTGATTGTTATTTTTGGTGTGTATTAACTTTTTTGTCAATGATTAGTGATGTACAGCACTTTGTTGCAGCTATGTTTGTTTTTAAAGTGCTCTATAAATAAAATGATTATTATTATTATTAAAGAAGGGTCTCGACCCGAAACGCCATCTATTACTTTCCTCCAGAGATGCGGCATCACATGCTGATTTACTACAGCTTTCTTTGGTTCTTGCTGTGCATTTTCATCAGCGTTGTTGGTCTTATGCGTGCTTGTATTTTTACAGGGTCATCCAGGCAAAGAAGGTCCATCAGGTTCCAAAGGCAACCAGGTAAGTCTGAGAGTTGGCTTCAAGACTGGAAAAATGGGCTGAAAGATGGCAGATGGAGTTTAATGCTGATAAATGTGAGGTGCTACACCTTGGCAGGACAAATCAAAATAGGACGTACATGGTAAATGGTAGGGAATTGAAGAATACAGTTGAACAGAGGGATCTGGGTATAACCATGCATAATTCCTTGAAGGTGGAATCTCATATAGATAGGGTGGGAAAGAAAGCTTTTGGTATGCTAGCCTTTATAAATCAGAGCATTGAGTATATAGAAGCTGGGATGTAATGTTTAAAATTGTACAAGGCATTGGTGAGACCAAATCTGGAGTATGGTGTACAATTTTGGTCGCCCAATTATAGGAAGGATGTCAACAAAATAGAGAGAGTACAGAGGAGATTTACTAGAATGTTGCCTGGGTTTCAACAACTAAGTTACAGAGATAGGTTGAATAAGTTAGGTCTTTATTCTCTGGAGTGCAGAAGGTTAAGGGGGGACTTGATAGAGGTCTTTAAAACGATGAGAGTGATAGACAGAGTTGATGTGGACAAGCTTTTCCCTTTGAGAATAGGGAAGATTCAAACAAGAGGACATTACTTCAGAATTAAGGGACAGAAGTTTAGGGGTAACATGAGGGGGTACTTCTTTACTCAGAGAGTGGTAGCGGTGTGGAATGAGCTTCCAGTGGAAATGGTGGAGGCAGGTTTGTTGGTATCAATTAAAAATAAATTGGATAGGCATATGGATGAGAAGGGAATGGAGGGTTATGATATGAGTGCAGGCAGGTGGGACTAAGGGAAAAAAGTTGTTCGGCACGGACTTGTAGGGCCGAGATGGCCTGTTTCCATGCTGTAATTGTTATATGGTTATATGGTTAAATGGAGGTAGTTGAGGCTGGGTCTATTGCAACGTTTAAGAAGTTTTTCCTTCCATTATTTATTATGTAAAAGAATATGTGTGTTATGATTGTGTTTATAATTTGTTTGGTTGTTTTGTTGTTTGTCTTTTGCACAAAAGTCCGCGAGCATTGTCACTTTCATTTCACTGCACATCTCGTATGTGTATGTGACAAATAAACTTGACTTGACTTGAAACAGTTGGACAGATACATGGATAGGTCAGGTTTGGAGAGATATGGGTCAAATGCATTCAGGTGGGACTAGTGCAGCTGGGACATCGTTGTGAGCAAGTTGGGCCGAGGTGCCTGCGGATTCTACGAGTGTTCGGGACCTCCAGATTCACACAGCCGCCAGTCTTCTGCTCCGCCGATGATTTGTGTGTAACTCTCTCTCTCCTTCTGTGTTTATTACCAGGGTCAGACTGGTCCTCAGGGTCCAATCGGCTATCCTGGCCCACGTGGTGTGAAGGTGAGTGTGGGCACTGGGCATGGAATGTATTGGGCATGGTTGGGGTATTGGGCATAGAAACATAGAAATTAGGTGCAGGAGTAGGCCATTCGGCCCTTCGAGCCTGCACCGCCATTCAATATGATCATAGCTGATCATCCAACTCAGTATCCCATACCTGCCTTCTCTCCATAGCCCCTGATCCCCTTAGCCACAAGGGCCACATCTAACTCCCTCTTAAATATAGCCAATGAACTGGCCTCGACTACCCTCTGCGGCAGAGAGTTCCAGAGATTCACCACTCTCTGTGTGAAAAAAGTTCTTCTCATCTCGGTTTTAAAGGATTTCCCCCTTATCCTTAAGCTGTGACCCCCTTGTCCTGGACTTCCCCAACATCGGGAACAATCTTCCTGCATCTAGCCTGTCCAACCCCTTAAGAATTTTGTAAGTTTCTATAAGATCCCCTCTCAATCTCCTAAATTCTAGAGAGTATAAACCAAGTCTATCCAGTCTTTCTTCATAATACAGTCCTGACATCCCAGGAATCAGTCTGGTGAACCGTCTCTGCACTCCCTCTATGGCAATAATGTCCTTCCTCAGATTTGGAGACCAAAACTGTATGCAATACTCCAGGTGTGGTCTCACCAAGACCCTGTACAACTGCAGTAGAACCTCCCTGCTCCTATACTCAAATCCTTTTGCTATGAAAGCTAACATACCATTCACTTTCTTTACTGCCTGCTGCACCTGCATGCCTACCTTCAATGACTGGTGTACCATGACACCCAGGTCTCGTTGCATCTCCCCCTTTCCCAATTGGCCACCATGGACATGGTCAGGGGCACTGGTCGAGGTCGGGGGCACTGGTCGAGGTTGGGGGGCACTTGGAATGGTTTCTGGAGAAAGGGGAGACACATCCGTGCGATGAGCCCCTGCGTTAGGGCAGCCAGCGCCTGTCTCTCTTGCCCCACGCCTCACTGCTCTTCTCTTCCTCTCAGGGAACGGATGGAATCCGCGGCTTGATGGGACACAAAGGCGAGAAGGTGAGAACGTTTTCTGATGAACTTGTCTTTTCTTAACGGTGCCAATGATGAATCATTGATTGGTGAACTCACTGATTGATGATCTCACTGATTGAAGAGTACACCGAGTGATGACCTCACTAATTGTTGACTTCACTGATTGCTGAGCTCACTGATTGATGTGCTCACTGTTTGCTGACCTCACTGATTGCTGACCTCACTGATTGCTGACCTCGCTGATTGCTGACCTCACTGATTGCTGACCTCACTGATTGCTGACCTCACTGAAGAATGACCTCACTGATGGATGACCTCACTTATTGCTGACCTCACTGATTGCTGACCTCACTGATGGATGACCTCACTGATGGCTGACCTCACTGATTGCTGACCTCACTGTTTGCTGACCTTGCTGACCTCACTGATTGCTGACCTCACTGATGGATGACCTCACTGTTTGCTGACCTCACTGATTGCTGACCTCACTGATTGCTGACCTCACTGATGGATGACCTCACTGATTGCTGACCTCACTGATTGCTGACCTCACTGATTGCTGACCTCACTGATTGCTGACCTCACTGATTGACCTCACTGATTGCCCTCACTGATTGCTGACCTCACTGATTGCTGACCTCGCTGATTGCTGACCTCACTGATTGCTGACCTCACTGATGGATGACCTCACTTATTGCTGACCTCACTGATTGCTGACCTCACTGATGGATGACCTCACTGTTTGCTGACCTCACTGATTGCTGACCTCGCTGATTGCTGACCTCACTGATGGATGACCTCACTGAAGAATGACCTCACTGATAGCTGACCTCACTGATTGCTGACCTCACTGAAGAATGACCTCACTGATTGCTGACCTCACTGATTGCTGACCTCACTGATTGCTGACCTCACTGATGGATGACCTCACTGTTTGCTGACCTCACTGATGGATGACCTCACTGATGGATGACCTCACTGTTTGCTGACCTCACTGATGGATGACCTCACTGATTGCTGACCTCACTGATTGCTGACCTCACTGATTGCTGACCTCACTGATGGATGACCTCACTGATTGACCTCACTGATAGCTGACCTCACTGATTGCTGACCTCACTGTTTGCTGACCTCACTGTTTGCTGACCTCACTGTTTGCTGACCTCACTGATTGCTGACCTCACTGATGGATGACCTCACTGAAGAATGACCTCACTGATAGCTGACCTCACTGATTGCTGACCTCACTGTTTGCTGACCTCACTGTTTGCTGACCTCACTGCTTGCTGACCTCACTGTTTGCTGAGCTCACTGATTGCTGACCTCACTGATTGATGACCTCACTGCTTGCTGAGCTCACTGATTGCTGACCTCACTGATTGATGACCTCACTGATTGCTGACCTCACTGATTGCTGACCTCACTGATTGCTGACCTCACTGCTTGCTGACCTCACTGATTGCTGACCTCACTGTTTGCTGACCTCACTGATTGCTGACCTCACTGTTTGCTGACCTCACTGATTGCTGACCTCACTGTTTGCTGACCTCACTGATTGCTGACCTCACTGTTTGCTGACCTCACTGATTGCTGACCTCACTGATTGCTGACCTCACTGTTTGCTGACCTCACTGTTTGCTGACCTCACTGATTGATGACCTCACTGATTGATGTCCTCACTGTTTGCTGACCTCACTGATTGCTGACCTCACTGATTGCTGACCTCACTGATTGCTGACCTCACTGTTTGCTGACCTCACTGTTTGCTGACCTCACTGATTGCTGACCGCACTGCTTGCTGACCTCACTGATTGCTGACCTCACTGATTGTTGACCTCACTGATTGCTGACCTCATGATTGACGACTTGACTTATTGATGATCTCATTGAGAGACGACCTCACTGATGGACAACCTTCACTGACTGATAATCTCACTGACTGACTGATGACCCCACTGAGCTATTCAGCCTCGGGTGTGAGAGCTCATAGACTGGTGTTTGTGTCTATCTTCCGGTTCTGCTGTTGTATCCTCAATGCAAGAGCCTCAACTTGGCACTCTTGTTGCTCCTGTGGAACAGTGAATCATGAGTCCTTGTAGAAGTAAGGATGCTGGAATCAGCACGTCCTCCACAGTTACTCCAGCATGTTGTATAGAAGTTGGGATGTAATATTAAAATTGTACAAGGCATTGGTGAGGCCAATTCTGGAGTATGGTGTACAATTTTGGTCGCCTAATTATAGGAAGGATGTCAACAAAATAGAGAGAGTACAGACGAGATTTACTAGAATGTTGCCTGGGTTTCAACAACTAAGTTACAGAGATAGGTTGAATAAGTTAGGTCTTTATTCTCTGGAGCGCAGAAGGTTAAGGGGGGACTTGATAGAGGTCTTTAAAATGATGAGAGGGATAGACAGAGTTGACGTGGAAAAGCTTTTCCCACTGAGAGTAGGGAAGATTCAAACAAGGGGACATGACTTGAGAATTAAGGGACTGAAGTTTAGGGGTAACATGAGGGGGAACTTCTTTACTCAGAGAGTGGTAGCTGTGTGGAATGAGCTTCCAGTGAAGGTGGTGGAGGCAGGTTCGTTTTTATCATTTAAAAATAAATTGGATAGTTATATGGACGGGAAGGGAATGGAGGGTTATGGTCTGAGCGCAGGTATATGGGACTAGGGGAGAATATGTGTTTGGCACGGACTAGAAGGGTCGAGATGGCCTGTTTCCGTGCTGTAATTGTTATATGGTTATATGCTGGTGGCCTTACCGAGGCAGCGTGAGGTGTAGATGGAGTTGATGGAAGGGAGGCTGGTTTGTGTGATGGTCTGGGCTGCATCTGCAACTCCCTGAAGTTTCTCATGGTCTTGGATGGAGCGGTTCTATGTTGAATGCAATATAGTCACTCGATCGCTGCATCTCTCTGTGTTGTTGTGCATGACTCACTGTCTCTGCTTTCTCCCAGGGTGAAGATGGATTCCCAGGATTCAAGGGAGACATGGGTCTCAAGGGTGATCGGGTAAGAACAACAATGCTCCTATAACTCCTCTCCCTTCTCCCGAGAGAGGAAGTAAATGCTGTAAAGAGAAAGGATTTCACACACAAAGTTCTCCGATCAAGTGTCGATGTTACGATACAATTCTTAATTAGTACGGGGGTCAGAGGTTATGGGGAGAAGGCAGGAGAATGGGGTTAGGAGGGAGAGATAGATCATGATCGAATGGTGGTGTAGATATAATGGGCCGAATGGCCTAATTCTACTCCTATTCATTATGGACCTTATGACATAGAAACATAGAAATTAGGTGCAGGAGTAGAGGCCATTCAGCCCTTCGAGCCTGCACCATTCGCCATTCAATATGATCATGGCTGATCATCCAACTCAGTATCCCGTACCTGCTTTCTCTCCATACCCCCTGATCCCCTTAGCCACAAGGGCCACATCTAACTCCCTCTTAAATATAGCCAATGAACTGTGGCCTCAACTACCCTCTGCGGCAGAGAGTTCCAGAGATTCACCACTCTCTGTGTGAAAAAAGTTCTTCTCATCTCGGTTTTAAAAGATTTCCCCCTTATCCTTAAGCTGTGACCCCTTGTCCTAGACTTCCCCAACATCGGGGACAATCTTCCTGCATCTAGCCTGTCCAACCCCTTAAGAATTTTGTAAGTTTCTATAAGATCCCCTCTCAATCTCCTAAATTCTAGAGAGTATAAACCAAGTCTATCCAGTCTTTCTTCATAAGACAGTCCTGACATCCCAGGAATCAGTCTGGTGAACCGTCTCTGCACTCCCTCTATGGCAATTATGTCCTTCCTCAGATTTGGAGACTAAAACTGTACGCAATACTCCAGGTGTGGTCTCACCAAGACCCTGTACTACTGCAGTAGAACCTCCCTGCTCCTATACTCAAATCCTTTTGCAATGATGGTACGATTCGATAGAACATTATTTATCCCAGGAGAGAAATTGATCTGCTAACAGTCATAAAACACAAGACACATCAGACATGAAATTAAAGTGTGGAGTGGAAAGGATTGGGGATGTGCAAGGATTAGGGAGGGGGGTGGTGTGTGGGGGGGGGGGGGGGGGGGCAGTCTCAGTCTACCCCACGACAGAAGTGGGAGGAGTTGTACAGTTTGATAGCCACAGGGAAGATGGATCTCCTGTGGCGTTCTGTGCTGCATCTTGGTGGAACCAGTCTGTTACTGAAGGTGCTCCTCAGGTTGACCAGTGTAATGATTTAGTTTAGTTTAGTTTAGCGATACAGAGCGTAGATCAGGCCCTTCGGCCCATCGAGTCCGCACCGACCAACGATCCCCGCACACTAACACTATCCTACACACAATAGGGACAATTTACAATTAGCCTACAAACCTGTACGCAGTAAACCTCCACTGTGGTTTTCTGTGTCTGACCCTGGGCAGTGTGTAACGGGGCGGTGTAGTGGGAGCTTCACTCTGTTCCTGAGAGAGTGGATGGAGCTGCATTTTGTTGACGACCCGTCGTACGAGGCGATTATTTAGGCAAGTGCCGGCGACTGTCGTGGTCGTAGACGATCGCCAAAAATCCGGCCACTGGACAAAAGGGCCTGTCCCACTTAGACGATGTTTTAGCCGACTGCCGGTGACTACGACAATGGAATTCACCAAAGTCAGTACCTGGCGACAACCTACACCATCCCGGCGACAACCTGCACCATCCCGGCGACAACCTGCACCATCCCGGCGACAACCTACAACAACCTGAATGAATGAATGATAAATGAATGAATGAATGAATGATTGAATGATTGAATGAATTAATGATGAATGAGTGAATGAATGATGATGAATGCATGAATGAATGAATGAATGAATGATGAATGCATGAATGAATGAATGAATGAATGATGAATGCATGAATGAATGAATGAATGATGAATGATTGAATGAATGAATGAATGAATGAATGGAATGAATGAATGATTGAATGAATGATTGAATGGATGAATGAATGAATGAATGAATGAATGAATGAATGAATGAATGAATGATTGAATGAATGAATGAATGATGAATGAATGCATGAATGAATGAATGAATGATTGAATGAATGATTGAATGATGAATGAATGAATGAATGCATGCATGAATGAATGAATGTATGAAAACTTCGACAATGGAATTCACCAAAGTCAGTACCGGCTACAACCTACACCATCCCAGCGACAACCTACACCATCCCGGCGACAACCTACACCATCCCGGCGACAACATGCACCATCCCGGCGACAACATGCACCATCCTGGCGACAACCTACACCATCCCGGCGACAACATGCACCATCCCGGCGACAACCTGCACCATCCCAGCGACAACCTACACCATCCCGGCGACAACCTACCCCATCCCGGCGACAACATGCACCATCCCGGCGACAACCTACACCATCCCGGCGACAACATACACCATCCCGGCGACAACATGCACCATCCCGGCGACAACCTGCACCATCCCGGCGACAACCTGCACCATCCCGGCGACAACCTGCACCATCCCGGCGACAACCTACAACAACCTGAATGAATGAATGATGAATGAATGAATGAATGAATGAATGATTGAATGATTGAATGAATTAATGATGTATGAGTGAATGAATGAATGATGAATGCATGAATGAATGAATGAATGCTGAATGATGAATGAATGAATGATGAATGAATGAATGAATGAATGATGAATGATTGAATGCATGAATGCATGAATGAATGAATTGAATGAATGAATGATTGAATGAATGATGAATGAATGAATGATTGAATGAATGAATGAATGAATGAATGAATGATGATTGAATGTATGATGAATGAATGAATGAATTAATGAATGAATGAATGAATGAATGAATGCATGAATGTATGGATGAATGAATGAATGAATGAATGAATGCATGAATGAATGAATGAATGAATTTATGATTGAATGGATGAATGAATGAATGCATGAATGCATGAATGAATGAACGTATGAAAACTTCGACAATGGAATTCACCAAAGTCAGTACCGGCTACAACCTACACCATCCCGGCGACAACATGCACCATCCCGGCGACAACATGCACCATCCCGGCGACAACATGCACCATGCACCATCCCGGCGACAACCTACAACAACCTGAATGAATGAATGCATGAATGTATGAATGAATGAATGAATGGATGGATGAATGAATGAATGAATGAATGAATGAATGAATGAATGATGGATGAATGAATGAATGAATGCATGAATGATGAATGAATGAATGATGATGAATGAATGAATGAATGAATGAATGAATGAATGAATGCATGAATGAATGAATGAATGAATGCATGAATGACAGAATGCATGAATGAATGAATGATTGATTGAATGAATGAATGAATGAATGAATGATTGATTGAATGAATGAATGATTGAATGAATGAATGAATGAATGAATGAATTAATTGAATGAATGAATGAATGAATGAATGAATGAATGTATGAATGAATGAATGCATGAATGAATGAATGAATGAATGAATGATGAATGAATGAATGAATGATTGATGATTGATTGAATGAATGAATGAATGAATGAATGAATGAATGAATGAATGAATGAATGAATGAATGAATGAATGATTGATTGATTGATTGATTGATTGAATGAATGAATGAATGAATGATGAATTGATGAATGAATGAATGAATGCATGAATGAATGAATGAATGAATGAATGAATGATTGAATGAATGAATGCATGACTGAATGAATGAATGAATGAATGTATGATGAATGAATGCATGCATGAATGAATGAATGAATGCATGAATTGAATGAATGAATTAAAACTTTATTGTCATTCAGATATACACCTAGACACAGTGCACCTTGAACGAAATTTCATTGCATTTGACTCTCCAAAATCAGGTAATAGTAAAAAGTGCTAGGTGCGTCCATAAAAATGCCTCATGCGCATGGTTCTGTAAAATAAATATATATAAAAAGTTTTTTAAAAAGTGTCGATATTTAAAAAGTTCAAGCCTCGGTTTTGTTGATTGTTCAGTAATCTTATGGCCTGGGGGATGAAGCTGTTTTAGAACCTGGTTGTCCAGGTTGGACAACCTACGACAACACTTACGTCAGGAGAAGACAAGCTACGACAAGCCCAAGGTCGCCGACTGTCGACGAAAAGTATTGAACTTTGCAAAATCCATCGGCGACCAGAGAAACGCCTCGACTCTTTGGGCGACTGAAGAGACGACTCACGACCCTACAGGCGACAGCCCGGCGACCATGTGGGCCAGCCTCGTCGTAGCAGTCGCCTAAAAAATCACCTATGTGGGACAGGCCCTTTAGACGTTGCTCATAGACATAGACGCTGCTTTAGACATTCTGTACACTGAAACCAGATGTCAACTGTCCAAACCTCTGGATTACAAATATGCAGGCATTGGTTGGGATGAGGTGCAAGGTGTGAACGTGACCTTCTGTCCTCAGACCTTGTTGGTGAGGGGCTTGCTCAGTATGTAGACAATCTCCATGCACAATGTGAGATACTCTAGGTGGTTAGAGAGGGGAGTGGAGGGGAAGAGGAGGGGACGGGAAGGGAGGGGACGGGAGTGGAGGGGAAGGGAGGGGAGTGGAGTGGAGGGGAGGGGAAGGGAGGGGAGGGGAGTGGAGTGGAGTGGAGGGGAGGGGAGGAGGCGTGGGAGTGGAGGGAGGGGAAGGAGAGGGGAGGGGGGGGAGGGGGAGGGAGGGGAGGGGAGGGAGGGGAGGCGTAGGAGGGAGAGTGGAGGGGAGGGGAGTGGAGTGGAGGGGAGGGGAGTGGAGGGGAGTGGAGGGGAGGGGAGGGGGGTGTAGAGGAGTGGAGGGGAGTGGAGTGGAGGGGAGAGGAGTGGAGGGGAGGGGAGGGGAGTGGAGGGGAGGGAGTGGAGGGGAGGGAATGTTATTGGAGGGGAGGAGAGTGGAGGGAAGGGGAGTGGAGTGGAGGGGAAGGGAGGGGAGTGGAGTGGAGGGGAGGGGGAAGGGAGGGAGAGGAGAGTGGAGGGGAGTGGAGGTGAGAGGAGAAGTGGAAGGGAGTGGGATGGGAGGGGAGTGGAGTGGAGTGGGGGGAGGGGATGGGGAGTGGAGTGGAGGGGAGTGTTTTGGGAGGGATGGGGAGTGGAGGGCAAAGGAGGGGAGGGGAGGGGAGGGGAGTGGAGTGGAGGGGAGGGGAAGGCTGTACCTCCTCTCCATTGCCCTCGCTTCTTGCCTGACTCGGTCCACTATCAACCCCACAGTTTTTCCATAGAGATAGAGATTGAAAGACTGTGCGGCAAACAGGCCCTTCGGCCCAATGAGTCCGTGTTGACCAGCGTTCCCCCACACATTAACCCCACCCTACACACACCAGGGACAATTTTATATTTATACCAAGCCATTTAACTGACAAACCTGTACGTCATTGGAGTGTGGGAGGAAACCTTCTCGGAAGATCTCGGAGAAAACCCACCCAGGTCACGGGGAGAACGTGCAAACTCCGTACCGACAGCAGCCGTAGTCGGGATTGAACCTGGGTCCCTGGCGCTGTGAGGCGGTAGTTCTACCCGCTGTGTTACTGTGCTGCCTGTACTGACGCTTCATTAACTGTGCTTCCAGGGGGAGATTGGACCCAGCGGGCCCCGTGGAGAGGATGGACCGGAGGGGCCCAAAGGTCGGGTGGGACCTCCAGGTGACCCGGGGCCGCTAGGTGCGACAGGTGAGAAGGTGAGAGACATTGTGGTATGGTACACCCCAGACTGGTGAAATGTTATTGTTAGGGTTGATGTCAGGTGAGACACCCCCCCCCCCCCCTCCCCCCTCTCCACTGCCCACACTCCACGTCCCATCCTCAACCTCCTCATTTCCTCCCGTCCCACTCCAACTTCCCATTCCCACATGCCTGGCCCATCTCCCATTTCCACATGCATCCCAATTCCCAATTCCCATTCCCACATGCCTCACCCACTTCCCATTTCCACATGCATCCCGATTCCCAATTCCCATTTCCACATGCAGCCCAATTCCCAATTCCCATTCCCACATGCCTCACCCATCTCCCATTTCCACATGCATCTCGATTCCCAATTCCCATTCCCACATGCGTCACTATTCCCACTTCCCATACTCACATGACTGCTGCTGCACCCGCTGAGTTTCTCCAGCTTTTCTGTGTAACCTCCCATACTCACATGACTGTTCCCATTTCCCACTTCCCCTTACTCCTTCTATCACGTCGGAATTATTTCCACCCCTCCCACTTTTCCCTGCATTCTCGTCTCTTTCTCCTTCCTCTCCTCCCCCCTTTTCCCCCTCCCCCCTCCCTCTCCCTCTCCCCCGCCCTCTTCCTTCCCCCACCCTTCCTCTCCCCCCTCTCTCCACTCCACCCTTCCTCCTCTGCCTCCCCCCCCTCTCTCTCCCCCTCTACCTCTCCCTCTCTCGCTCCCCACCACCTCCTCCCCATCCCTACCCTCCCTCTCCGCAGCCTTGATTCTCCCCTCCCTCTTCCCTCCTTTTATCCTCATCCCTCTCCCCTTCCCCCGTTTTTCTTCTTGCCATTTCCTGTTCTCCCCTTTCCTTATCTCTTCCTCCTTCCCTTAGACCAACCACTTCCCATTCCCACATGCCCGTCCCCATATCCTTCTTTCCCCTGTCCACATTTTACCCTACCCACTTCCTGTTCACTCCTCCAGACCCAATGTCATCCATTCCCACTTTTTCATGCATTCTCTCTTCCTCTCTGCCTCTGCTCCTCCCTCCCTCCCTGTCCCACCCTACTTCCATTCCTTACCTCTTCCTTGCCATTTCCCATTTCTCCTTCCCATTTGCTCCTCCCGCATCTCTCTCAACCCCACCATCTCTCCTCATTCACCATCCCTCATTTCTCTCCTTTCCCCTTTCCCCACCCCACCTTCTCCACCTCCTTTGAACGTACCCCTTTCCCTCTCTCTCACCTTCTTGACTTTCCCCCACTCACCTCCACCGCCACTTCCCTTTCTTTCACACAGTTCATCGTCCCACAGTTCTTGCCCACACTCCATCTCCTCCTGTCTAACCTCCTGCCCTCACTTTTCATCTTTTCTTCCTCTTATCTTTCCTTTGACATTATTTCTTTACCCTCCATGACTTCTTGGCCGTCTCTTGCCTTGAAAGCCGTCGAACCTGTGCAAACGGAATTAATCCTGGTGACTTTATCCCTCTGTGCATCTAACCTCACGTTACTGCCAACTCTGTGGCCTGTTTCCACCTCCTTCAGTCATTCTCTTCCTCCTGGAACCCTATCCTCTGTTGTTCAAATATTATTAATATATAACATATAACAATTACAGCACGGAAACAGGCCATCTCGACCCTTCTAGTCCGTGCCGAACACATAATCTCCCCAAGTCCCATATACCTGCACTCAGACCATAACCCTCCATTCCCTTCCCATCCATATAACTATCCAATTTATTTTTAAATGATAAAAACGAATCTGCCTCCACCACCTTCAATGGAAGCTCATTCCACACAGCTACCACTCTCTGAGTAAAGAAGTTCCCCTCATGTTACCCCTAAACTTCTGTCCCTTAATTCTGAAGTCATGTCCTCTTGTTTGAATCTTCCCTATTCTCAAAGGGAAAAGCTTGTCCACGTCAACTCTGTCTATCCCTCTCATCATTTTAAAGACCTCTATCAAGTCCCCCCTTAACCTTCTGCGCTCCAAAGAATAAAGCCCTAACTTGTTCAACCTTTCTCTGTAACTTAGTTGTTGAAACCCAGGCAACATTCTAGTAAATCTCCTCTGTACTCTCTCTCTATTTTGTTGACATCCTTCCTATAATTAGGCGACCAAAATTGTACACCATACTCCAGAATTGGCCTCACCAATGCCTTGTACAATTTTAAACATTACATCCCAACTTCTATACTCAATGCTCTGATTTATAAAGGCCAGCACACCAAAAGCTTTCTTTACCAACCTATCTACATGAGATTCCACCTTCAGGGAACTGTGCACAGTTATTCCCAGATATATCTTAGTCTACTTCTGAAGAAGGGTGTCGACTGGAGACGTCACCCATTCCTTCTCTCCAGAGCTGCTGCCTGTCCCGCAGAGTTACTCCAGCTTTTTGTGTCTATCTTCAGTTTAAACCAGCATCTGCAGTTCCTTCCTAGATAATTAATATATTGTTCTCCTGAGGTGACCCTTCAAGCTCCGTAGATATCGACCCATTCACTCTGCCTTCTTGCTGCCCATAGTCTGACCTCCTAATAAAATTTGAAGGAATCGCCTGTTCTTTCCCTCCACAAATGCTGCCAGACCCACTGACTTCCTCCAGCGCTTTGTGTTTTGCTGAAGATTCCAGCATCTGCAGTTCCTTGTGTCTCCACACAAAATCTACACTCCTCTGAGCACCACTGATTAAAATTCCCATCTTGTACTGACATTTTGGCTGTTGTCTTAATCCTCTTTTGGTAACTCCTCCCTCTCCCTCCAACCCACATCCTTCCCACCCTTAAGTTTTCTTCTGAACAAGGGCCCCGTCCCGAAACGTCACCTATTCCTTTTCTCCACAGATGATGTCCGACCCGCTGGATTACTCCAGCATTTTGTGTCTGAAATCTTCAGTTTTTCTTCTGTTCCCCCAAATAAACCTTCCCTAATATCACTCCATGCTCCTCAAGCTTCTAACCATATAACCATATAACAATTACAGCACGGAAACAGGCCATCTCGGCCCTACAAGTCCGTGCCGAACAACTTTTTTTCCCCTTAGTCCCACCTGCCTGCACTCATACCATAACCCTCCATTCCCTTCTCATCCATATGCCTATCCAATTTATTTTTAAATGATACCAACGAACCTGCCTCCACCACTTCCACAGGAAGTTCATTCCACACCGCTACCA
This sequence comes from Leucoraja erinaceus, assembly GCF_028641065.1. Lineage (NCBI taxonomy): Eukaryota > Metazoa > Chordata > Chondrichthyes > Rajiformes > Rajidae > Leucoraja > Leucoraja erinaceus. Next base: position 19,210 of record NW_026576907.1, read on the forward strand.
CTCTCTGAGTAAAGAAGTTCCCCCTCATGTTACCACTAAACTTCTGTCCCTAAATTCTGAAGTCATGTCCTCTTGTTTGAATCTTCCCTATTCTCAAAGGGAAAAGCTTGTCCACATCAACTCTGTCTATCCCTCTCATCATTTTAAAGACCTCTATCAAGTCCCCCCTTAACCTTCTGCGCTCCAAAGAATAAAGACCTAACTTATTCAACCTATCTCTGTAACTTAGTTGTTGAAACCCAGGCAACATTCTAGTAAATCTCCTCTGTACTCTCTGTATTTTGTTGACATCCTTCCTATAATTGGGCGACAAAATTGTACACCATACTCCAGATTTGGCCTCACCAATGCCTTGTACAATTTTAACATTACATCCCAACTTCTTTACTCATTTTGTGTCTGAAATCTTAAGTTTTCTTCTGTTCCCCCAAATAAACCTTCCCTAATATCTCTCCATGCTCCTCAAGCTTCTGATGGATCAATAGTCCTGTGGCTTAACGTGAAGTACTTTACTAAGTTGAAGATGTTATTGAAGTATGCTACTGTTGTTTCTCAGCTGTATCATATGGCATATCTTGTTTCTACCACTGATTTTAATGCCAAGTGTTCTCCTTTAGGGTAAACTTGGAGTACCTGGTCTACCTGGATACCCTGGTCGACAAGGCCCCAAGGTGAGAATCATTTTCAGTTTTGTTTATTGTCACGTGTACCGAGGTACAGTGAAAAGCTTTTGTTGCATGCTAACCAGCCAGCAGAAAGGCAATACATGATTACAATCGAGCCATATAGTGTACAGATACATGAGAAGCGAATAACGTTTAGTGCAAGGTAAAGCCAGTAAAGACCGATCAAAGTTTAGTTTGGTTTAGAGATACAGCGTGGAAACAGGCCCTTCGGACCACCGAGCCGACACCGACCAGCGATCCCCACATATTAACCCTATCGTACACACACGAGGGACAACCTACACTTTTACCAAGCCAATTAACCTTGTACGTCTTTGGAGTGTGGGAGGAAACCGGGGATCTCGGAGAATTTACAAACCCCATATAGACAGAACCCTTAGTCGGGATTGAACCCGGGTCTCTGGCGCTGCACGTATTGTAAGGCAGAAACTCTACCATTGCTCCACCATGCCGCCCCGGACAAAGATAGTCCGAGGGTCACCATTTCTATACCTTTTGTCCGATGGGAGAGGGGAGAAGAGGGAGTGGCCAGGGTGCAACTCGTCCTTGATTATGCTGTCGATCTTCAGTTTAAACCAGCATCCACAGTTCCTTCTTACACCTTTGTGTCTGCACTCCTCCCTCCCTCTGCTCTAAAACACTCCCCAGGGCCCTGCCATTCACTGTGTAAGTCCTTCCCTGGTTCGACACCTCGTATTTATCTGCATTAAACTCCGTCCGCCATTCCTCAGCCCACCTGCACAGCAGATCAAGATCCTGCTGTCATTTTTGATAACCATTTTCACTGTCTATGATACCACCCACTTATGTGTTGTCAGCAAACTTAACTAATCATGCCTTGGCATGTTTAATTCAAACTCATTGGTGTGAAATGTGATATGGATGCAATATCAATTCTGTTATTTTAATGACATTATATTCTATTATATATGTTATACGTACTATTTTAATATTGATGTGAATAATAATAGTGTGATATTGATGTGATATTAATTATGATATTTTAATGATATATTATTATTCGATAAAAATATATGATGTCATATATTAATATTGATGTGATATTAATATTCATGTGATTTTGATATGATCTTAATTCTATGATATTTTAATGATATATTATTATTCTATAATATATATTATGTTGTATATTAATATTGATGTGATATTAATATTCATGTGATTTTGATATGATCTTAATTCTATGATATTCTAATGATATACTATTATTCTATAATATATATGATGTCATATATTAATATTGATGTGATATTAATATTAGTGTGATATTGATGTGATATTAATTCCATTCCTTCATCGTCACTGTGTCTGAATCGCAGAACTACCTCCTTAACTTAAGTCAACAAAATAGAGAGAGTACAGAGGAGATACAGAGGAGATCTACTAGAATGTTGCCTGGGTTTCAGCAACTAAGTTACAGAGAAAGGTTGAACAAGTTAGGGCTTTATTCTTTGGAGCGCAGAAGGTTAAGGGGGGACTTGATAGAGGTTTTTAAAATGATGAGAGGGATAGACAGAGTTGACGTGGACAAGCTTTTCCCACTGAGAGTAGGGAAGATTCAAACAAGGGGACATGACTTGGGAATTAAGGGACAGAAGTTTAGGGGTAACATGAGGGGGAACTTCTTTACTCAGAGAGTGGTAGCTGTGTGGAATGAGCTTCCAGTAAAGGTGGTGGAGGCAGGTTCGTTTTTATAATTTAAAAATAAATTGGATAGTTATATGGACGGGAAGGGAATGGAAGGTTATGGTCTGAGCGCAGGTATATGGGACTAGGGGAGAATATGTGTTCGGCACGGACTAGAAGGGTCGAGATGGCCTGTTTCCGTGCTGTAATTGTTATTATATGGTTACATCTTTAACATTGCAGTGCGAGAACATACAGGCATACACGTGGAGAGAGGCCCTTTGGCCCACTGAGCCTGTGCTGACCACCAAGCAGTCATTATCTTCCATCGTACACTGATCCCATTTCATGCTCCCCTGGCATTCCCATCAACTCCCCTCTGATTAACATAGAAAATAGGTGCAGGATTAGGTCATTCGGCCCTTCAAGCCAGCACTGCCATTCAATATGATCATGGCTGATCATCCAGAATCAGTTTTTTCCCCAATATCCCTTGATTCCTTTCACCAGAAGCGTTAAATCTAACTCTCTCTTGAAAACATCCAGTGAATTAAGGGCCTGTCCTACTTGGCCGTCATTTACATGACAGGGCGGTAGTGGCTGACGTGCGACAGTCACGCATGTCATCACCAGTCATCATGTGTCTTCAAATATTTGATCTGCTCTGTAAGTAGAATTAGTCAGCGTACTGACAGCGCAGTGAAGAAAGCAAATGGCATGTTGTCTTTCATAGCAAAAGGATTTGAGTATAGGAGTAGGGAGGTTCTACTACTGCAGTTGTACAGGGTCTTGGTGAGACCACACCTGGAGTATTGCGTACAGTTTTGGTCTCCCTAATCTGAGGAAGGACATTCTTGCCATAGAGGGAGTGCAGAGAAGGTTCACCAGACTGATTCCTGGGATGTCAGGACTGTCTTATGAAGAAAGACTGGATAGACTTGGTTTATACTCTCTAGAATTTAGGAGACTGAGAGGGGATCTTATAGAAACTTACAAAATTCTTAAGGGGTTGGACAGGCTAGATGCAGGAAGATTGCTCCTGATGTTGGGGAAGTCCAGGACAAGGGGTCACAGCTTAAGGATAAGGAGGAAATCCTTTAAAACTGAGATGAGAAGAACTTTTTTTCACACAGAGAGTGGTGAATCTCTGGAACTCTCTGCCGCAGAGGGTAGTTGAGGCCACAGTTCATTGGCTATATTTAAGAGGGGGGTTAGATGTGGCCCTTGTGGCTAAGGGGATCAGAGGGTATGGAGAGAAGGCAGGTACGGGATACTGAGTTGGATGATCAGCCATGATCATATTGAATGGCGGTGCAGGCTCGAAGGGCCGAATGGCCTACTCCTGCACCTAATTTCTATGTTTCTATGTTTCTATACTCAAATCATCTCGCCATTCTAAGGATTGACTCATTTCTGGAGATCACGGCAGTTCTCCATCCATACTACATGGATCATCAATGTTCTCTGCCTGACCTGCTGAGTTACTCCAGCACCTTGTGCCTTTCCTTGGTAAACCAGCATCTGCAGTTCCTTGTGTCTAATATTGTACTTACCTTTCAGGCAATGGGGAATCACTGCCCCAGCGATATTGGGGCAAGTCCACTGAGACAGTGGTCTGGGCCGATCTAACCCTTGCTCTCTTTTCCCAGGGTTCGCTCGGTTTCCCGGGATTCGCAGGTACCAACGGGGAGAAGGGAGCTCGGGTAAGTGCCGAGAACAGTCCAAACTCCAGGAGAGGCTCTGTAACTGGAACCAATCCCTTACCTCACTCGACCTGAGTTTTCTTCTCTCTTTCCGACTTTCTTTTAGTTTCGTCCATTTCCACGCATTCACTTTCCCTGTCTCTCCCCGACCCTCTCTCCTGTTCTTATTTCCCCGCTATTCTCTTCAATATTTCTCCCCCTCATCCATGTACCCTTTCCTCTCTTCACTCAGATTCTGCCTCTTCAATGCCTTCTCCACCTCCATCTTCATGTCTTTCTCCATCAGTCTTCTTTCACTCAAGTCAAGTCAAGTCAAGTCAAGTCCACTCCTTCAAGTTCACAAGTCACTGGAGCTGAAACGAGTCTACTCCGTCATTCCATCATGGCTGATCACTGCCTCCTAATCCCATTTCCTGCCTTCTCCCCTTTACCCTTGAGCCCCGTTCTAATCAAGAATTTCTCTATCTCTGCCTTAAAAATATCTGCTGACTTCATCTCCAACTATCCACAGCTCTTTTACACCGGGGAGACTAAGCGGAGGTTGGGCGATCGTTTCGCCGAACACCTCCGCTCACAGTCCGCAATAACCAACCTGAACTCCCGGTGGCTCAGCACTTCAACTCCCCCTCCCATTCCCAATCCGACCTCTCTGTCCTGGGTCTCCTCCATTGCCAGAGTGAGCACCACCGGAAATTGGAGGAACAGCGCCTCATATTCCGCCTGGGCTGCTTGCGTCCTGATGGCATGAACGTTGAATTCTCCCAATTTTGCTAGCCCTTGCTGTCTCCTCCCCTTCCTTAACCCTCTAGCTGTCTCCTCCCACCCTCCTATCCGCCCGCCCTCGGGCTCCTCCCCCTCCCCTTTTCCTTCCTTCTCCCCCCCATCCCCCATCAGTCTGAAGAAGGGTTTCGGCCCGAAACGTCGCCTATTTCCTTCGCTCCATAGATGCTGCTGCACCCGCTGAGTTTCTCCAGCAATTTTGTGTACACTCTATAGCCCTTTACTCCTGTATTTCCCCCGTCTCTCTCTCTCTCTCTAGCTCTTTCTCTCTCTCTCCCTCTCCCTCTCCCTCTCCCCTCTCCCTCTCCCTCTCCCTCCCTCTCCCTCCCTCCATCTCACCCCTCCCCTCCCCCTTCCCCTCTCCCTCTCCCTCTCTCCTCTCTCCTCACTCACTCACATAGCGATCTCATTCTTCCTTCTTTCCACACAGGGATTGCAAGGCAAACTGGGACAAAGGGGACAACGTGGGCCCACAGTAAGTCTCACCTTTCCCATTCTGGATTGAAGTTTCTCTGGGTATAGTTGGCGGAGGCTGGCAGAGGCGTGGGTAATGAAGTAGAGTTTCAAAGTCTACAGAGACATTTATGCCAGTTGGAAGAGTGGGCTGAAAGATGGCAGATGGAGTTTAATGCTGATAAGTGTGAGGTGCTACATCTTGGCAGGACAAATCAAAATAGGACGTACATGGTAAATGGTAGGGAATTGAAGAATACAGTTGAACAGAGGGATCTGGGTATAACCGTGCACAGTTCCCTGAAGGTGGAATCTCATATAGATAGGGTGGTAAAGAAAGCTTTTGGTATGCTGGCCTTTATAAATCAGAGCATTGAGTATAGAAGTTGGGATGTAATGTTAAAATTGTACAAGGCATTGGTGAGGCCAATTCTGGAGTATGGTGTACAATTTTGGTCGCCTAATTATAGGAAGGATGTCAACAAAATAGAGAGTACAGAGGAGATTTACTAGAATGTTGCCTGGGTTTCAGCAACTAAGTTACAGAGAAATGTTGAACAAGTTAGGTCTTTATTCTTTGGAGCGCAGAAGGTTAAGGGGGGACTTGATAGAGGTCTTTAAAATGATGAGAGGGATAGACAGAGTTGATGTGTATAAGCTTTTCCCACTGAGAGGAGGGAAGATTCAAACAAGGGGACATGACTTGAGAATTAAGGGACAGAAGTTTAGGGGTAACATGAGGGGGAACTTCTTTACTCAGAGAGTGGTGGCTGTGTGGAATGAGCTTCCAGTGAAGGTGGTGGAGGCAGGTTCGTTTTTATCATTTAAAAATAAATGGGATAGTTATATGGACGGGAAGGGAATGGAGGGTTATGGTCTGAGCGCAGGTATATGGGACTAGGGGAGAATATGTGTTCGGCACGGACTAGAAGGGTCGAGATGGCCTGTTTCCGTGCTGTAATTGTTATATGGTTATTATATGGGTGGCCAAAGGAACCGGCGGGATGTGGACTGATTGGGACGATGGGCAGAGAAATGGCAGATGGAGTTTAACGTGGATGAATGTGAGGCACTGAACTTTGGCAGTTTCAGATCAGTTTAGTTTACTATCATGTGTACTGATGTACAGTGTAAAGCTTTTGTAGTGTGCCAAGCAGTCAGCGGAAAGACAATGCATGATTACAATCCAGCCATTCATAATGTTCTGATACATGATAAGGGAATAATGTTTAGTGCAAGGTAAAGCCAGCATAGTCCGATCAAGGATAGTCCGAGGGTCATCGCAGATGTAGACAGTAGTTCACATTAAATGTTTGCAGTAAACAGGTTGAATAAGTTAGGTCTTTATTCTCTGGAGTGCAGAAGGTTAAGGGGGGACCTGATAGAGGTCTTTAAAATGATGAGAGGGATAGACAGAGTTGACGGGGACAAGCTTTTCCCTTTGAGAATAGGGAAGATTCAAACAAGAGGACATGACTTGAGAATTAAGGGACTGAAGTTTAGGGGTAATATGAGGGGGAACTTCTTTACCCAGAGAGTGGTAGCGTTGTGGAATGAGCTTTCAGTGGAAGTGGTGGAGGCAGGTTCATTGGTATCATTTAAACATAAATTGGATAGGCATATGGATGAGAAGGGAATGGAGGGTTATGGTATGAGTGCAGGCAGGTGGGACTAAGGAAAAAAATTTGTTCCGCACGGACTTGTAGGGCCGAGATGGCCTGTTTCCGTGCTGTAATTGTTATATGGTTGTCTGGTTATATGGTTAGTATGTGGGGATCGCTGGTCGGCACGGACTCGGTGGGCTGAAGGGCCTGTCTTCATGCCTTATCTCTAAACTAAACTAAACCTCTTCATGTGCCAGGGGCTGGCCTTAGAGACATCAGAGGCTTGATCAGATAACAATGTTTCTCTCCTTTACTCTCCCAGGGACCGAGAGGTCAACGTGGACCAAGGGGAGCGACTGGCAAACCGGGATCAAAGGTGAGGATGGTGGGGGGAGGGGGGATCGGGAGCAGGGGGGGGGGAGGGAGACGACGGGATGGAGATCCCATTATCACCAAATGCATGATTAGCAAGATGGATTCAACAGTGGCTGAATGGGAGAAGCCAGAGGGTAATGGTGGATGGTTGTTTATCAGGTTGGAGGCAGGTGACTAGTGGGGTGCCTCAGGGATCTGTGTTGGGTCCTTTGTTGTTTGTCATGTACATCAATGATCTGGATGAAGGTGTGGTAAATTGGATTAGTAAGTATGCAGATGATACCAAGATAGGGGGTGTTGTGGATAATGAAGAGGATTTCCAAAGTCTACAGAGTGATTTAAGCCATTTGGAAAAATGGGCTGAAAGATGGCAGATGGAGTTTAATGCTGATAAATGTGAGGTGCTACACCTTGGCAGGACAAATCAAAATAGGACGTACATGGTAAATGGTAGGGAATTGAAGAATACAGTTGAACAGAGGGAGCTGGGTATAACCGTGCATAGTTCCTTGAAGGTGGAATCTCATATAGATAGGGTGGTAAAGAAAGCTTTTGGTATGCTAGCTTTTATAAATCAGAGCATTGAGCATAGAAGCTGGGATGTAATGTTAAAATTGTACAAGGCATTGGTGAGACCAAATCTGGAGTATGGTGTACATTTGGTCGCACAATTATAGGAAGGATGTCAACAAAATAGAGAGAGTACAGAGGAGATTTACTAGAATGTTGCCTGGGTTTCAACAACTAAGTTACAGAGAAAGGTTGAATAAGTTAGGTCTTTATTCTCTGGAGCGCAGAAGGTTAAGGGGGGACTTGATAGAGGTCTTTAAAATGATGAGAGGGATAGACAGAGTTAATGTGGAGAAGCTTTTCCCTTTTGAGAACAGGGAAGATTCAAACAAGAGGACATGACTTCAGAATTAAGGGACAGAAGTTTAGGGGGTAATATGAGGGGGAACTTCTTTACTCAGAGAGTGGTAGCGGTGTGTGGAATGAGCTTCCAGTGAAGGTGGTGGAGGCAGGTTCGTTTTTATCATTTAAAAATAAATTGGATAGTTATATGGATGGGAAGGGAATGGAGGGTTATGGTCTGAGTGCAGGCAGGTGGGACTAGGGGAGATTATGTGTTCAGCACGGACTTGTAGGGCCGAGGTGGCCTGTTTCCGTGCTGTAATTGTTATATGGTTATTATATGGTTAATTCAGCAGCTCAGGCATCATCTCCAGAGAATACAAGGGCCCCGACCCGAAATGTCACCAATCCTTTTTCTCCGGAGCTGCTGCCTGACCCACTGAGACACTCCAGCACTTTGGGTCTATCTCTGCAAACTTGGATTGGTTGAGACACTTCTTCAGTTGGGAGGGAGGGGATGGATGGAGGGAGGGAGGGAGGGAGAGAGGGATGGAGGGAGAGATGGAGGGAGAGGGAGGGAGGGAGGGAGGGAGGGAGAGTGGGAGGGAGGGAGAGATGGAGAGATAGAGAGGGAGAGAGGGAGGGAGGGAGGGAGGGAGGGAGGGAGGGAAGAGAAAGAGGGAGAGATGGAGGGAGGGAGGGAGGGATGAAGGGATGGATGGAGGGAGGGAGGGAGGGATGGAGGGAGGGATGGAGGGATGGAGGGATGGAGGGAGGGAGGGAGGGATGGAGGGAGGGAGGGATGGAGGGAGGGAGGGAGAGGAATGGAGGGAGGGAGGGATGGAGGGAGGGAGGGAGGGATGGAGGGAAGGGATGGAGGGATGAAGGGATGGAGGGAGGAAGGGAGGGAGGGAGAGAGAGGGAGGGAGAGAGGGAGGGAGGGAGGGAGAGGTGGAGAGGAGGGATGAAGGGAGGGAGGGAGGGAGGGAGGGAGGGGGAGGGAGGGAGGGAGGGAGGGGGGAGAGGGGAGGGAGGGAGGGAGGGAGGGAGGGAGGGAGGGAGGATGGAGGGAGGGAGGGAGGGAGGGAGGGATGGAGGGATGGAGGGAGAGGGAGAGAGGGAGAGATGGAGGGAGGGAGGGAGGGAGGGAGGGAGGGAGGGGGAGGAGAGGAGAGGGAGGGATGGTGTTACTGAGGTCCGTACACTGGATGTGGAGTCGTGTATCGTATCAACAAAGACCAGGTGAGACACCGTGGCCGCTGATGTTGATCTTTCCTCTTCCAACAGGGAACGTCAGGGACTGATGGACCTCCTGGGCCTCTTGGTGAAAGGGTGAGTCCGTCTTCATCCACCAGTTAGTACCAGCCGGTGCCGGCACATCGTGAAGGGGGCAACAGTCCATTGTTGCCTCAGCTAACCCTGGTTCAATCCTGACCATGGGTGCTGTCTGTATGGAGTTTGTACGTTCTCCCTGTGACTGCGTGGAGTCATGCAGTGTAGAAACAGGCCCTTCGGCCCAACTCGCCCATACCAACCAACATGTCCCATCCACACTAGTCCCACTTGCCTGCATTTGACCCATATCCCTCTAAACCTGTCCTATCCATGCACCTGTCTAAATGTTTCTTATGATAGTCCCAGCCACAACTACCTCCATTGGCAGCTCATTCCATACACTCATTACTCTTTGTGTAAAAGAGTTACTCCTCAGGTTCCTATTAAATCTTCCCCCCTCTTACCTTAAACCTATCTCCTCTGGTTCTCGATTCCCCTGCTCTGGGCAAGACACTGGGCATTTATCCGATCTATTCCTGTCATTTTTTTGTGCACCTCTATACAATCACTCCTCATCCTCCGAGCCTACTCAACCTCTCCCTGTGGCTCAGACCCTCTAGTCCTGGCAACATCCTCGGAAATCTTCTCCGCAGCCTTTCTACCTTGACAACATCTTTCCAATAACATGGTGCCCAGAACTGAACACAATACAATAATGTGGCCTCTTGAATGAATGAATGGATGAATGATGATGAATGAATGAATGATTGATTGAATGAATGAATGAATGATTGATTGAATGAATGAATGAATGAATGAATGAATGAATGAATGAATGAATGAATGAATGAATGATTGAATGAATGAATGAATGAATGAATGAATGAATGAATGATTGAATGATTGAATGAATGAATGAATGAATGAATGATTGAATGAATGAATGAATGAATGAATGAATGAATGAATGAATGAATGATTGATTGAATGAAATGAATGAATGATGAATGAATGATTGAATGAATGAATGAATGAATGATTGAATGATTGAATGAATGATGAATGAATGAATGAATGAATGAATGAATGATTGAATGAATGAATGAATGAATGAATGATTGAATGAATGAATGATTGAATGAATGAATGATTGAATGATTGAATGAATTGAATGAATGAATGAATGAATGATGAATGAATGATTGAATGAATGAATGAATGAATGAATGAATGATTGAATGTATGAATGATTGAATGAATTGAATGAATGAATGAATGAATGAATGAATGAATGAATGAATGAATGAATGAATGAATGAATGAATGAATGATGAATGAATGAATGAATGAATGAATGAATGAATGAATGAATGAATGAATGAATGAATGAATGATTGAATGAATGAATGATTGAATGATTGAATGAATGAATGATTGAATGAATGAATGATGAATGAATGATGATTGAATGAATGAATGATGAATGAATGAATGAATGAATGAATGAATGAATGAATGATTGAATGAATGAATGCATGAATTTTTGTCACCTGTTTCAAGTCACAGTGAAACTGTTTGCTTACACACTGAAGGTATGCAAATAGTCACCACATAAAGGGTGTTTACAATAGTTACAATGTACCTCTGTGCCAGGTCCCCCTTTATTCTCTCCCCCTCCCCCCACACACAGCGGCCCCCACACGTTTCCTCCTTTGTTGCTTCCCTCGGCCACACCTCCATGTGGTTGGTCCTCATCCGTCGGTTTCCGCCATCTTCGACCGCCGCACCGACCTCTCCATTATCGTCACTGGGTCCTCTCCGACCCAGGCCCCAGCCCCGGGCTCCGACCCAGGCCCCAGCCCCCAACCCAGGCCCCAGCCCCGGGCTCCGACACAGGCCCCAGGCCCCAGCCCCGGGCTCCGACCCAGAGGCCTTTGGCCGCAGGCTTCGTCGACCCATGTGGCTCCACCTCGGACCCGCGAGGCTCTTCACAGTCTCATCTAACTGAAGCCGGATCTCCCAACTCCAGCTGCTCAACCTCTCCCTGTAGATCAGGCCCTTGAGTCCTGGCAACATCCTGGTGAAGAGTGAATGTCCACGTTAGGTTCGGGGGTGGACATGTGAGTGAGGGGGTGGATGAACCTTGTGTCTGGTGGAGTTAGCGTGCTTCAACGGGTGTCTGGGTGTTGTTGGGGCAGGTGCTGCTGGTAACATCCACCTACTGTGTGCTCCATTATAAAGCAGTAATCTTCTTCCTCTGATTCCACACAGGGACTTCCTGGACCACAAGGACCTACTGGATTCCCCGGACCAAAGGGACCTCACGTGAGTGGATCACATCCGTGACCAGATCCTACCGTGTGTACTGCTCATGCACACCACATGCACACATATGCACAGACCTGTGCATGTGTACACACTCACACACACACACACACACACACACACACACACACACACACACACACACACACACACACCACACACACACACACACACACACACACACACACACACACACACACACACAAAGCTTTTCCCTTTGAGAATAGGGAAGATTCAAACGAGAGGACATGACTTCAGAATTAAGGGACAGAAGTTTAGGGGTAATATGAGGGGGAACTTCTTTACTCAGAGAGTGGTAGCGGTGTGGAATGAGCTTCCAGTGGAAGTGGTGGAGGCAGGTTCACTGGTATCATTTAAAAATAAATTGGATAGGCATATGGATGAGAAGGGAATGGAGGGTTATGGTATGAGTGCAGGCAGGTGGGACTAAGGGTAAAAAGTTGTTCGGCACGGACTTGTAGGGTTGAGATAGCCTGTTTCCGTGCTGTAATTGTTATATGGTTATATGGTTAAGAGTTGCGGTGCTGGCTCGAAGGGTCAAATGGCCCATCCTTGCACTACTTCCTATGTTTCTAATGGACACTCAAACGTACACACATGCAAACACGGGATGGGTGCACTCGCAGTGCAGTAGTGGGAGCAGGTGGGCATTGCGTTCTTCAGGAGTAACATGGCATAGGTGCCATCCGAGCCAGGTCCCTGGTCTACTCAAGTCAAGTCAAGTCAAGTTTATTTGTCACATACACATACGAGATGTGCAGTGAAATGAAAGTGGCAATGCTCGCAGACTTTTGTGCAAAAGACAAACAACAAAACAACCAAACAAATTATAAACACAATCATAACACACATATTCTTTTACATAATAAATAATGGAAGGAAAAACGTTCTGTAGAGTTAGTCCCTGGTGAGATAGGCGTTTACAGTCCGAATTGCCTCAGGGAAGAAACTCCTTCTCAACCTCTCCGTTCTCACCGCATGGCAACGGAGGCGTTTGCCTGACCGTAGCAGCTGGGACAGTCCGTTGCAGGGGTGGAAGGGGTCTCCCATGATTTTATTTGCTCTGGAGTTGTACCTCCTGTTGTATAGTTCCTGCAGGGGGGCGAGTGAAGTTCCCATAGTGCGTTTGTCCAGCCGACCGCACTACTCTCTGCAGAGCCTTCTTGTCCTTGGCAGAGCAATTCCCAAACCAGATGGTAATGTTCCCGGACAAGATGCTTTCCACCGCCGCTGCGTAGAAGCACTGGAGGATCCTCGGAGACACTCTGAATTTCCTCAATTGCCTGAGGTGGTAAAGGCGCTGCCTTGCCTTACTCACGAGTGCTGATGCGTGTGATGCCCATGTCATATCCTCTTGCAGCGTACACCATTCACCACCCCGTCCAGTGACCAGGTGAACCCTGGGCATCATGAATACCCCACTCACAATGCAGATGGTGGACCGTATGGGTAGAACTGGTGTTGAGCACCCAGCGGGGCAGCACCCATAGGTGCCCACCCTTTGCACCGTTCTTTGGGCAGCCCAGGAGCGGCCCCACCATTTGGGACGTCTGAATCACACGGTTACCATGTAGTTTGTTGTCACGTGTATCGAGGTACAGTGGAAGCTCTTGTTATGCGCTGACCAGTCAGCAGAAAGACTATACATTAGGGATTGCTACACACTGTCCCAGATTAACTCCGCTCCCTTCCATCAACAGGGACCTCCAGGGAAGGACGGACTGCCAGGCCATCCCGGGCAGAGAGGGGAAGTGGTGAGTAGATCCATGATACAGCTTTCGAGCGCGGGACCTGGGCAATGGGAAGCTATTGGGTTGGTTAATGTACCGGGTTAGGGAGTTTCGTGGGACGTTTTTTTTACAATAGAGTAACATTTCATCAGGTTAATTAAGATATTTAACCTGACAGTGGCGGTGGCCCAGGACAGAAAGGTCAGTGTGGGAATGGGAGGGGGGGTTAAAGTGTTTGGCAGCATTCCCGGAATCTGCCATTGGGCTGGGAAGTTTGTACGTTCTCCCCGTGACCTGGGTGGGTTTTCTCCGAGACCTTCGGTTTTCTCCCACGCTCCAAAGGGGTGCAGGTTTGCAGGTTAATTGGCTTGGTGTAAATGTAAACTTGTCCTTAGTGTGTGTTGGGTGGTGTTAGTGTGCATGGACTCGGTGGGCTGAAGGGCCTGTTTCCGTGCTGTATCTTTAGACTACAGTAAACCAAGCTGATTGTACTGGGCTGGGCTCGGATGTGTTGTTGGTTGTTACTAATGGCTCAATTCTCTCGTCCCCCATATGTCCATGGACAATGTCTACTGATGTGTTGTCCAGGGTTTCCAAGGCAAGACGGGCCCAACTGGACCACCAGGTGTTGTAGGACCACAGGTAAGTCCAAGTCCCACCGTTCACCTGTTCACCGAGCTCCTCCGCACCATCCGCCCAAGGTTTGGATGTTAATGCGTCTCTTTGACTCTGACCGCAGGGCTCCAGTGGTGAAACCGGACAGATGGGCGAGCGAGGCCATCCTGGACCTCCCGGACCACCTGGGGAACAAGGACTAGCTGGCCCGTCTGGGAAGGAAGGCACAAAGGTGAGCAGTTTTGGCACCAGGTCTGAGGATGGATGTGCTGGCTCTGGAGAGGGTCCAGAGGAGGTTTGCAACAATGATCCAGGAATGAGTGGGTTAATATTCAATTCAATTCAATTCAATTCAATTCAATTTATTTGTCATTTGGACCCCTTGAGAGTTGGGGAGAGGGAGTTGGGGAGAGAGAGTTGGGGGAGAGAGAGTGGGGGAGAGAGAGTGGGGGGGAGAGAGAGAGTGGGGGGAGAGAGAGTTGGAGAGAGGGGGGAGAGAGAGGTGGGGGAGAGAGAAGTGGGGGAGAGAGAGGTGGGGGAGAGAGTTTGGGAGGGGAGAGAGTTTGGGGGAGAGAGAGAGTTGGGGAGAGAGAGAGAGTTGGGGAGAGAGAGAGTGGGGGGGGAGAGAGAGTTGGAGAGAGAGGGGGAGAGAGAGAGGTGGGGGAGAGAGAGTTGGGGAGACAGAGGGTGGGTGAGAGAGGGTTGGGGAGACAGAGGTGGGGGAGAGAGGTGGGGGAGAGAGAGGTGGGGGAGAGAGGTGGGGGAGAGAGGGGTGTGGGGGAGAGAGAGTGGGGGGAGAGAGTTGGGAGGGGAGAGAGTTGGGGGAGTTGGAGAGTTGGGGAGAGAGGGTGGGGGAGAGAGAGTGGGGGAGAGAGAGTTGGGGGAGAGAGAATTGGGGAGAGAGTGTGGGGGAGAGAGAGGTTGAGGGAGAGAGAGTTGGGGAGAGAGAGGTGGGGGAAGAGAGTTTGGGAGGGGAGAGAGTTTGGGGGAGGGGGCAATGTCCTGTTTAAACTGTTCAAGGAAGTCAGATGTGGGCTAGTCTGCACATACACTTGTTTAATTTGGCAATATATACCCATGTTGTCTGTGCTCGAGGCAGTTCCACCATGATACCATCTAATTAAAGTTTGCTCTCCATAAGTCCGAGTACTCGATTATTTCTCTGGCGCTGAGGAAGGATGTGCTGGCTCTGGAGAAGGTCCAGAGGAGGTTTTCACAATGGCAGGCAGTGACTAGTGGGGTACCGCAAGGCTCAGTACTGGGACCCCAGCAATTTACAATATATGTTAATGATCTGGATGAGGGAATTGAAGGCAATATCTCCAAGTTTGCGGATGACACTAAGCTGGGGGGCAGTGTTAGCTGTGAGGAGGATGCTAGGAGACTGCAAGGTGACTTGGATAGGCTGGGTGAGTGGGCAAATGTTTGGCAGATGCAGTATAATGTGGATAAATGTGATGTTATCCATTTTGGTGGCAAAAACGGGAAAACAGACTATTATCTAAATGGTGGCCGATTGGGAAAGGGGGAGATGCAGCGAGACCTGGGTGTCATGGTACACCAGTCATTGAAGGTAGGCATGCAGGTGCAGCAGGCAGTGAGGAAAGTGAATGGTATGTTGGCTTTCATTGCAAAAGGATTTTAGTATAGGTGCAGGGAGGTTCTACTGCAGTTGTACAGGGTCTTGGTGAGACCACACCTGGAGTATTGCGTACAGTTTTGGTCTCCAAATCTGAGGAAGGACATTATTGCCATAGAGGGAGTGCAGAGAAGGTTCACCAGACTGATTCCTGGGATGTCAGGACTGTCTTATGAAGAAAGACTGGATAGACTTGGTCTATACTCTCTAGAATTTAGGAGATTGAGAGGGGATCTTATAGAAACTTACACAATTCTTAAGGGGTTAGACAGGCTAGATGCAGGAAGATTGCTCCCGATGTTGGGGAAGTCCAGGACAAGGGGTCACAGCTTAAGGATAAGGGGGAAATCCTTTAAAACCGAGATGAGAAGAACTTTTTTCACACAGAGAGTGGAGAATCTCTGGAACTCTCTGCCGCAGAGGGTAGTTGAGGCCAGTTCATTGGCTATATTTAAGAGGGAGTTAGATGTGGCCCTTGTGGCTAAGGGGATCAGGGGGTATGGAGAGACGGCAGGTACGGGATACTGAGTTGGATGATCAGCCATGATCATATTGAATGGCGGTGCAGGCTCGAAGGGCCGAATGGCCTACTCCTGCACCTAATTTCTATGTTTCTATGTTTCTATGTTTATAAGAACGATCCCAGGAATGAGTAGGTTAACATATGATGAGCGTTTGTCGGCATTGGGCCTGTACTCGCTGGAGTTTAGAAGAATAAGAAGCGGACCTCATTGACACATGCAGAATGGTGAAAGGCCTGGATAGAGTGGATGTGGGGAGGATGTTTCCACTAGTGGGAGAGTCTAAGACTAGCCTCAGAATTAAAGGGCATTCTCCTAGGAAGGAGATGAGGAGGAATTTCTTTAACATAGAAACATAGAAACATAGAAATTAGGTGCAGGAGTAGGCCATTCGGCCCTTCGAGCCTGCACCGCCATTCAATATGATCATGGCTGATCATCCAACTCAGTATCCCGTACCTGGTGTACTGGTATGACTGGTGCCAATGACTGGTGTACCATGACACCCAGGTCTCGCTGCATCTCCCCCTTTCCCAATCGACCACCAGCATGTGGAGAGGATGTTTCCACTAGTGGGAGAGTCTAAGACTAGAGGTCACAGCCTCAGAATTAAAGGGCATTCTTCTAGGAGGAGATGAGGAGGAATTTCTTTAGTGGCAAATCCGTGGAAATCTTTACCACAGAAGGCTGTGGAGGCCACGTTAGTGAATATTTTTAAGGCAGAGATAGATAGATTCTTGATTAGTCCGGGTGTCTAGTCCTATGTGGAATGAGCTTCCAGTGAAGGTGGTGGAGGCAGGTTCGTTTTTATCATTTAAAAATAAATTGGATAGTTATATGGATGGGAAGGGAATGGAGGGTTATGGTCTGAGCGCAGGTGTATGGGACTAGGGGAGAATATGTGTTCGGCACGGACTAGAAGGGTCGAGATGGCCTGTTTCCGTGCTGTAATTGTTATATGGTTATATGGTGTCAGAAGCTATGGGGAGAAGGCAGGAGAATGGGGTTCGGAGGGAGAGATAGATCAGCCATGTCGGTGACTCCCTCTTGTCTCCCGCAGGGTGATCCTGGACCCCCCGGAGGCCCCGGCAAAAACGGACCCCCTGGACTGCGAGGCTTCCCTGGTGAGACCGGAT
Source organism: Leucoraja erinaceus (assembly GCF_028641065.1). Classification (NCBI taxonomy): domain Eukaryota; kingdom Metazoa; phylum Chordata; class Chondrichthyes; order Rajiformes; family Rajidae; genus Leucoraja; species Leucoraja erinaceus. The sequence continues at coordinate 36,572 of NW_026576907.1, forward strand.
TGCCTGGAACGCCGGTGAGTAACGGTGGAGTAAACGGCGTCACGGCCAAGAATAGGAGTGGGAATGTGTGGCATTAGCCACAGCTCCTGCATCAACATCTCTCTCCCTCAACGCACATTCTCCCCCAACTTCCTCTCCCCGCCAACTCTCTCTCTCTCCCCAGCACCTTCTACCCACCTCTATTCCACACAACTCCCCTCTCTCCCCCCCTACACTCTTTACAGTCCTCCCTCCCCACAACCACATCTCTGGACACTGATCAATGCTCTTCACTGTGGCAACCAGAGGACAAGGGAATATTCTCATTAGTTCATCATCTCCCCATTGCTTCCCACGTGAGTTTACTGGTGTCCTACAGTATGGAAACTGGCCCTTCGGCCCATCTTATGAATGCTGACCAAGATGCCATACCCAACCCAGTCCTATTTGGCCCACAACCCTCTAAACCTTTCCTCTCCACATTCCAAATAACCATATAACCATATAACAATTACAGCACGGAAACAGGCCATCTCGGCCCTACAAGTCCGTGCCGAACAACTTTTTTTCCCCCTTAGTCCCACCTGCCTGCACTCATACCATAACCCTCCATTCCCTTCTCATCCATATGCCTATCCAATTTATTTTTAAATGATACCAACGAACCTGCCTCCACCACTTCCACTGGAAGCTCATTCCACACCGCTACCACTCTCTGAGTAAAGAAGTTCCCCCTCATATTACCCCTAAACTTCTGTCCCTTAATTCTGAAGTCATGTCCTCTTGTTTGAATCTTCCCTATTCTCAAAGGGAAAAGCTTGTCCACATCAACTCTGTCTATCCCTCTCATCATTTTAAAGACCTCTATCAGGTCCCCCCTTAACCTTCTGCGCTCCAGAGAATAAAGACCTAACTTATTCAACCTATCTCTGTAACTTAGTTGTTGAAACCCAGGCAACATTCTAGTAAATCTCCTCTGTACTCTCTCTATTTTGTTGACATCCTTCCTATAATTGGGCGACCAAAATTGTACACCATACTCCAGATTTGGTCTCACCAATGCCTTGTACAATTTTAACATTACATCCCAACTTCTATACTCAATGCTCTGATTTATAAAGGCCAGCACACCAAAAGCTTTCTTTACCACCCTATCTACATGAGATTCCACTTTCAGGGAACTGTGCACAGTTATTCCCAGATATTACATCCCGGCTTCTATCCAAATGTCTCTTAAATTATTAATGTGACAAATGTTGAGTCTAAAGAAGGATCTTGACCAGTAACATTGCCGGTTTATGTCAGAGTCACAGAGTCACAGAGTGATACAGTGTGGAAACAGGCCCTTCGGCCCAACTTGCACATACCCGCCAACATTTCCCAGTTACACTAGTCCTCTAAACATATCCTCTCCATGTACCTGTCCAACTTTTCTTAAACATTGCAATAGTCCCTGCCTCAACTACCTCCTGTAGCAGCTTGTTCCATACTCCCACCACCCATTGTGTGAAAAGGTTACCCCTCAGATTCCTATTCAATCTTATCCCTTTTGCCTTAAACCTATGTCCTCTGGTCCTCGATTCCGTTACTCTGAGCACACAGGTGCTGCCTGACCCGTTGTGTTACTCCAACATTTGTGTTTTATCTTTGCAACGTTGTCATTGGAGTTGGCTGATCCTCTTACTCAGTTCTATAAGACTGGTGCATTTGATGTCCGATCATCAAAGTGATGTTTTGCCTCCGTGGCTGTAACCTGTGTGAGTTTCCTGCACTTCATGTTTTTCTCTCTCTCCGCTCAATGCAGGGTGGCTCTGGATTGAAAGGCAGTGAAGGACCTCCCGGCCCACCCGGACCAGCGGTAAGTACCGACGTTGTCACCGGCCGCAGAGACGTGTTTCAAATCCCGCACTTGCCGATGGCTCGAAACCCCAAACCAGCTCTCAAACACGCACACAGACTAGACTCCATCTACACCATGCTGACTCCATCTACACTTCATGCTGCCTCAAGTCAGGAGTGTTTTATTGTCATATAGAAACATAGAAATTAGGTGCAGGAGTAGGGCCATTCGGCCCTTCGAACCTGCACCATTCGCCATTCAATATGATCATGGCTGATCATCCAACTCAGTATCCCGTACCTGCCTTCTCTCCATACCCCCTGATCCCCTTAGCCACAAGGGCCACATCTAACTCCCTCTTAAATATAGCCAATGAACTGTGTGGCCTCAACTACCCTCTGCGGCAGAGAGTTCCAGAGATTCACCACTCTCTGTGTGAAAAAAGTTCTTCTCATCTCGGTTTTAAAGGATTTCCCCCTTATCCTTAAGCTGTGACCCCTTGTCCTGGACTTCCCAACATCGGGAACAATCTTCCTGCATCTAGCCTGTCCAACCCCTTAAGAATTTTGTAAGTTTCTATAAGATCCCCTCTCAATCTCCTAAATTCTAGAGAGTATAAACCAAGTCTATCCAGTCTTTCTTCATAAGACAGTCCTGACATCCCATGAATCAGTCTGGTGAACCTTCTCTGTACTCCCTCTATGGCAATAATGTCCTTCCTCAGATTTGGAGACCAAAACTGTACGCAATACTCCATGTGTGGTCTCACCAAGACCCTGTACAACTGCAGTACAACCTCCCTGCTCCTATACTCAAATCCTTTTGCTATGAAAGCCAACATACCATTCGCTTTCTTCACTGCCTTTCTTCACTTTCTTCATATGTCCCAGATAGAACAACATTCTTACTTGCAGCAGCACAACAGAATATGCAAACATACTACACCGTAAACTATATAATAAATGGGAATACAAAGTTTAGTGTGTGTGTGTGTACACACTCACACACATTCGTCCACATAAAAAGTCAACAAGCAATAATAGTGCAATAATATACTATTACCCTTATTGTACACAAACTAGATCTATCCTGTTTCAGAACAGCTTATTCCCCACTTTTATCAGTCCCGAAGAGATCTCCCGTAAGCTAAGGATGATTTCCCGATCTTCCAACCTACCCCTTGTGCTTTTCATAAAAGAAAATCTGCACTTTCTCTGTAGTTGAGATACTATATTCTGCAATGTTTATTTTCTCTCTCTGCGCAACCAGATGTACTCACCTATGGTATGATCTGCCTGGCTGACAGGCAAAGGTCATTCAAAGTATCTCGGTCCACTTGACATGAATAAGCCAATACTAAATATCCCGTGTACGTTAAAAAATCTGCATGAAGACATAGCCATTGGCCGCTCCTCTGCACCCAACTGCAAGGGGAAGAATTGAAAGATCCCGTTCCCCATCGCTCTGCCGCTGCCCCAACCTCACCCCCACCTGCCTCCTCACCTCACCTCTCCCTCCTTCTTTGTTTCCGCCAGGGCTCGCCAGGTATCCGTGGCAAGTCAGGTCCAGGAGGTCCCATCGGCCTGCCAGGACGTCCCGGACCACAGGGGCCACCCGGGCCTGCTGGAGAGAAAGGAGTGCCGGTGAGTCTTCCTCTTGGGTCAACACATGGTCTTCGGGGGAGGGGCATAGCCATTGGTTTGGTGGGTGTGTGCCCATTGGTTTGGTGGGTGTGTGCCCATGGTTTGGTGACACCCATTGGTTTAGTGAGTGCCCATGGGCTTGAATGATATGCCCATTGGTTTGGTGGGTGTGTAAGTGAGGGGACGAGGTGTGGGGGAGGATATTCAGAGAGTCCAAACCCTCATCTCACAGTGAAACTTTCAAAGACTAGAGTCAACAAAATAGAGAGAGTACAGAGGAGATTTACTAGAATGTTGCCTGGGTTTCAACAACTAAGTTACAGAGAAAGGTTGAATAAGTTAGGGCTTTATTCTCTGGAGCGCAGAAGGTTAAGGGGGGACTTGATAGAGGTTTTTAAAATGATGAGAGGGATAGACAGAGTTGATGTGGAAAAGCTTTTCCCACTGAGAGTAGGGAAGATTCAAACAAGGGGACATGACTTGAGAATTAAGGGACTGAAGTTTAGGGGTAACATGAGGGGGAATTTCTTTACTCAGAGAGTGGTAGCTGTGTGGAATGAGCTTCCAGTGAAGGTGGTGGAGGCAGGTTCGTTTTTATCATTTAAAAATAAATTGGATAGTTATATGGACGGGAAGGGAATGGAGGGTTATGGTCTGAGCGCAGGTATATGGGACTAGGGGAGATTATGTGTTCGGCGCGGACTAGAAGGGTCGAGATGGCCTGTTTCCGTGCTGTAAGTGTTATATGGTTATATGGTTATATGGTCACGGGCAGAACGCACGGACGGACTCCATACGGACAGCACCCGTCGTCAGGATTGAACCCGGGTCTCTGGCACTCTAAGGCAGCAACTCTACTGCTGTGCCACCGTGCCGCCCTTCAAGCTGATTGTAGTTGGGGGCATAAAGCTGGAAGAGAGGTGGGCATGGATGAAACCCGGCAAGTGATAGGTGGATACAGGTGGGTGGGGGCGGGGTTAACTATCAGATGCTTTCTCCAAAGGCGAGAACTGAAAAGATTAAAAGTGGGAGACTATGGATCGGAGACCTGAAATGTGAAGCCAGAGGAAGGAATATAGGTAGATGGCGCTGTGGAGAGTGGAGGGGAAGGGGAAATGGGTGCGCATCAAGTCAAGTCAAGTCAAGTCAAGTTTATTTGTCACATACACATACGAGATGTGCAGTGAAATGAAAGTGGCAATGCTCGCGGACTTTTGTGCAAAAGACAAACAACAAAACAACCAAACAAATTATAAACACAATCATAACACACATATTCATTTACATAATAAATAATAAATAATGGAAGGAAAAAACGTTCAGTAGAGTTAGTCCCTGGTGAGATAGGCGTTTACAGTCCGAATTGCCTCTGGGAAGAAACTCCTTCTCAACCTCTCCGTTCTCACCGCATGGCAACGGAGGCGTTTGCCTGACCGTAGCAGCTGGAACAGTCCATTGCAGGGGTGGAAGGGGTCTTCCATGATTTTGTTTGCTCTGGAGTTGCACCTCCTGTTGTATAGTTCCTGCAGGGGGGTGAGTGAAGTTCCCATAGTGCGTTCGGCCGAACGCACTACTCTCTGCAGAGCCTTCTTGTCCTTGGCAGAGCAATTCCCAAACCAGATGGTAATGTTCCCGGACAAGATGCTTTCCACCGCCGCTGCGTAGAAGCACTGGAGGATCCTCGGAGACACTCTGAATTTCCTCAATTGCCTGAGGTGGTAAAGGCGCTGCCTTGCCTTACTCACGAGTGCTGAGGCGTGTGATGCCCATGTCATATCCTCAGAGATGTGGACTCCCAGATATTTAAAACAGGTGGGACAGGGAGGGGGATATATAAAGGATGGGGAAAGGAGTAGTTGGTGGAGGCCAAGTCAATGGATATATTTAAGGTGGAAATTGGAAGGTTGTTGATTGGTGTAGGTGTTAGGGGTTATGGGGAGAAAGCAGGGGAATGGGATTGAGAGGGAGAGAGAGATAGATCAGCCATGATTGAATGGCAGAGTAGACTCGATGGGCTGAATGGCCTAATTCTGCTCCTATAACTTCTGAACTTATACAGGACGGGTGGTTTGAAGGTTTGTTACCTAAAGTTCGAGAACTCAATAACCATATAATAACCATATAACAATTACAGCACGGAAACAGGCCATCTCGACCCTTCTAGTCCGTGCCGAACACATAATCTCCCCTAGTCCCATATACCTGCGCTCAGACCATAACCCGCCATTCCCTTCCCATCCATATAACTATCCAATTTATTTTTAAATGATAAAAACGAACCTGCCTCCCCACCTTCACTGGAAGCTCATTCCACACAGCCACCACTCTCTGAGTAAAGAAGTTCCCCCTCATATTACCCCTAAACTTCAGTCCCTTAATTCTCAAGTCATGTCCCCTTGTTTGAATCTTCCCTACTCTCAGTGGGAAAAGCTTGTCCACATCAACTCTGTCTATCCCTCTCATCATTTTAAAGACCTCTATCAAGTCCCCCCTTAACCTTCTGCGCTCCAAAGAATCAAGCCCTAACTTGTTCAACCTTTCTCTGTAACCTTCCTCAATAATCGGTGAATCTGAAGAAGGGCCTCGACCAGAAACATCACCTTCTCCGAGTTCCACAATTGCTGCCTGATCCGCTGAGTTACTCCAGCTCTTTGCGTCTTTTTAAAAAAAAAACAGCATCTGCAATTCCTTGTATCTCGACGTTCTTACCGCTGGGTCATTTCACCGAACACCTTCTCTCAGTCCGCCTAAACCTACCTGATATCCCGAGTGCTAAACACTCTAACTCCCCTTCCCATTCCTACACTGACCCTTCTGTCCTGGGCCTCCTCCACTATCAGAGTGAGGCCCAACGCAAATTGCAAGAACAACATATACCATATAACAATTACAGCACGGAAACAGGCCATCTCGGCCCTACAAGTCCGTGCCAAACAACTTTTTTTTCCCCTTAGTCCCACCTGCCTGCACTCATACCATAACCCTCCATTCCCTTCTCATCCATATGCCTATCCAATTTATTTTTAAATGATACCAATGAACCTGCCTCCACCACTTCCACTGGAAGCTCATTCCACACAGCTACCACTCTCTGAGTAAAGAAGTTCCCCCTCATATTACCCCTAAACTTCTGTACCTTAATTCTGAGGTCTTGTCCTCTTGTTTGAATCTTCCCTATTCTCAAAGGGAAAAGCTTGTCCACATCAACTCTGTCTATCCCTCTCATCATTTTAAAGACCTCTATCAAGTCCCCCCTTAACCTTCTGCGCTCCAGAGAATAAAAAGCTAACTTATTCAACCTATCTCTGTAACTTAGTTGTTGAAACCCAGGCAACATTCTAGTAAATCTCCTCTGTACTCTCTCTATTTTGTTGACATCCTTCTCGTACTGAACTTCTCGTATTCCGCTTGGGCAGCTTACACTCAATCGGTACCAATTTAACTTCTCTTACTTCAAGTAAACCTTGTCTTCCCTCTCTCTCCATCTCTCCCCGCTTCCCAGTTCTATGACTAGTCTGACTGTCCTCGTTTACATTTTTTCTCTGTTTATTTTGTTGTTACCTGCTCCGAGCAAGATCTATTCGGCAGTTTCCTTGATCTCCATCCCCTTTGCCTTGTTTTCACACCTGACTCCTTATTCACTCTGTATCCCCCTCTGTCCTGACTCAGTCTGAAGAAGGGTCTCGACCCGAAACGTCACCCATTCCTTCTCTCCAGAGATGCTGCCTGCCCCGCTGAGTTACTCCAACATTTTGTGTCCATCTAATGGGTTGTAAGCTACTCAAGCGAAAGATGAGGCGTTGTTCCTCCAGTTTGAGTTTGGCCTCACTCTGCCAATGGAGGGGAACCACGACAGAGAGATGGTGTGGGAACGAAAAGGGGAGTTAAGGTAGGGGAGCAACAGTAAGTGTCAGTACTCCAGCTGTTATCAGGCAACTGAACCATCCCACCACAACCAGAGAGCAGTGCTGAACTACTATCTACCTCATTGGTGACGCTCGGACTGTCCTCGATTGGACTTTGCTGGCTTTACCTGGAACTAAACATCATTTGCTTATCATGTATCAATTCACTTCAATTCAATTCAATTCAACTTTAATGTCATCGCACAAATACAAGTATCAGTACAACGAAATGCAGTTTTGCGTCAGTCCGTAGTAGTTGTACATAAAGAAATTAAAAAAATAGAAAGAGGGAAGATACAGAATAATCAGGAAATACAGAATAATTAAACAATGGGGACGGAGGGACCAGAGAAATCTATCGTCGGGACTCCGAGTTCAGCAATGTGATTGTGTTGTTGTAGAAGCTGTTCCTCATCCTACTAGTACGTGACCTGAGGCTCCTGTACCGCCTCCCTGATGGGAGGAGGGCAAACAGTCCATGGTTGGGGTGTGAGGGGTCTTTGATGATCTTCCCAGCCCGTCTCAGACACCGTTTTCGGTGGAGGGCATCCATGGCAGGGAGCGGGGAACCGATGATGTGCTGCGCGGTTTTCACCACCCGTTGTAGTGCCTTCCTGTCCGCAGCAGTGCAGCTGCTGTACCATACCGTGAAGCAGGTGGTTAGGCTGCTCCCGATGGTGCAGCGGGATATGTTGGTCAGGATCCGGGGCGACAGGTGGGCTTTCTTGAGCCTCCTCAGGAAGTAAAGGCGCTGCTGTGCCTTTTTGATCAGCTTGGAGGTGTTGAGGGACCTATGTTAATAGGTTATTATGGATATATGTTTGTATTGTATTGTGGTGGTGGGTTCGGGCTTGTTTTATTGTAGTGTCAATATTATTTTTTAATAATTGAATACATTTTTTTGATATTAAATAAATGAAACCAAAGCTTTACAATGTTTGTAAGTCATCTTTGATGTTTGTTCGCAGGGTGAGAAGGGGCCAATTGGCCCAGCCGGTCGTGATGGTGCCCAAGGTCCAGCTGGTCTTCCAGGACCCGCAGGGACTCCCGGAGGTCCTGGTGAGGACGGTGACAAGGTAAGAGTTGCCCAGATTCCCCAAGACCACATCTCCGCCAGGATGCCACCAGTTGGCCAGAGCTCTGGAGTAATGCACCCACCGGTAAAGCAGGAGCATCCTCTGCTTGCTGGTCCTCTAAGGGAGGATGCTGTTCACTGTCATGTGTTGGGGCAGCAGGGCAAAGGCTACAGACGCCATTTAACCATATAACAATTACAGCACGGAAACAGGCCATCTCGGCCCTACACGTCCGTGCCGAACAACTTTTTTTCCCCTTAGTCCCACCTGCCTGCACTCATACCATAACCCTCCATTCCCTTCTCATCCATATGCCTATCCAATTTATTTTTAAATGATACCAACAAACCTGCCTCCACCACTTCCACTTCTGGAAGCTCATTCCACACCGCTACCACTCTCTGAGTAAAGAAGTTCCCCTCATATTACCCCTAAACTTCTGTCCCTTAATTCTGAAGTCATGTCCTCTTGTTTGAATTTTCCCTATTCTCAAAGGGAAAAGCTTGTCCACGTCAACTCTGTCTATCCCTCTCATCATTTTAAAGACCTCTATCAAGTCCCCCCTTAACCTTCTGCGCTCCAGAGAATAAAGACCTAACTTATTCAACCTTTCTCTGTAACTTAGTTGTTGAAACCCAGGCAACATTCTAGTAAATCTCCTCTGTACTCTCTCTATTTTGTTGACATCCTTCCTATAATTGGGCGACCAAAATTGTACACCATACTCCAGACTTGGTCTCACCAATGCCTTGTACAATTTTTATCATTACATCCCAGCTTCTATACTCAATGCTCTGATTTATAAAGGCTAGCATACCAAAAGCTTTCTTTACCACCCTGTCTATATGAGATTCCACCTTCAAGGAACTATGCACGGTTATTCCCAGATCCCTCTGTTCAACTGTATTCTTCAATTCCCTACCATTTACCATTCCCACTCCCGTCATCCCGAGGATCGCCAGTTGTAGACCGCCCATGTCAGACACACTCACCTTACCACACCTTCATCCAGATCATTGATGTACATGACAAACAACAAAGGACCCAACACAGATCCCTGAGGCACCCCACTAGTCACCTGCCTCCAACCCGATAAACAGCCATCCACCATTACCCTCTGGCTTCTCCCATTCAGCCACTGTTGAATCCATCTTGCTATTCCTGCATTTATACCCAACAGTTGAACCTTCTTAAACCAACCTTCCATGAGGAACCTTGTCAAAGGCCTTACTAAAGTCCATATAGACAACATCCACTGCTTTACCCTCGTCAATTTCCCTAGTAACCTCTTCAAAAAATTCAAGGAGATTAGTCAAACATGACCTTCCAGGCCAAATCCATGTTGACTGTTCCTAATCAGACCCTGTTTATCCAGATGCTTATATATATTATCTCTAAGTATCTTTTCCAGTAATTTTCCCACCACTGAAGGCAAACTAACAGGAACACAGGAACTAGCAGGAACATCCTCTGCTTGCTGGTCCTCTAGGGGAGGGTGCTGTTCACTGTCATGTGCTGGGGCAGCAGGGCAAAGGCTACTGACGCCAACAGGATTGACATACTCATCAGAAAGGCTGGCTCCGTCTTGGGGGCGGAGTGGGAGTTGGATTCATGGGAGGTGGTCTTGAAGGAGAGGATGCTCCTTAAACTGAAGGAGCATCCTGGACAATACAGCTCACCCCCTCCATCACACACTGGTCAACCTGAGGAGCACCTTCAGCAACAGACTGGTTCCACCAAGATGCAGCACTTCCCTGTGGCTATCAAACTGTCCAACCCCTCCACCTTCTGTCGTGGGGTAGACTGAGACTGACTCGCCTCCACACTGTCCAATCTATGCACATCCCCAATCCTTTCCGTACATCATGTTTCACGTACCTTGTGTTTTATGACTGTTGGTGGATCAATTTCACTCCTGGGATAAATAGAGTTCTATCGTATCACATTGTGTCATATCCTTGGCAATGGGCTGGCAATTTTGGGCATTGACGAGGCCAATGGCTCATTTATACCAGAGTAGGCTCTGCCCACTTTAGTCGTCCCGGCACCACAAGGGGCTGGGAGTTGGGCTGAGAACACCTCAGACATTTCAAGGTCTACTTGCTGATGTGATTTGGGTGCTCACCTTGAGATTCTGGGGTGCACTGCAGAAGGGTACATCATGTCATGTACATCAATGATCTGGATGAAGGGGTGGTAAATTGGATTAGTAAGTATGCAGATGATACCAAGATAGGGGGTGTTGTGGATAATGAAGGGGATTTCCAAAGTCTACAGAGTGATTTAGGCCATTTGGAAAAATGGGCTGAAAGATGGCAGATGGAGTTTAATGCTGATAAATGTGAGGTGCTACACCTTGGCAGGACAAATCAAAATAGGACGTACATGGTAAATGGTAGGGAATTGAAGAATACAGTTGAACAGAGGGATCTGGGTATAACCGTGCATAGTTCCTTGAAGGTGGAATCTCATATAGATAGGGTGGTAAAGAAAGCTTTTGGTATGCTAGCCTTTATAAATCAGAGCATTGAGTATAGAAGCTGGGATGTAATGTTAAAAATTGTAAAAGGCATTGGTGAGACCAAATCTGGAGTATGGTGTACAATTTTGGTCGCCCAATTATAGGAAGGATGTCAACAAAATAGAGAGAGTACAGAGGAGATTTACTAGAATGTTGCCTGGGTTTCAACAACTAAGTTACAGAGATAGGTTGAATAAGTTAGGTCTTTATTCTCTGCAGTGCAGAAGGTTAAGGGGGGACTTGATAGAGGTCTTTAAAATGATGAGAGGGATAGACAGAGTTGATGTGGACAAGCTTTTCCCTTTGAGAATAGGGAAGATTCAAACAAGAGGACATGACTTCAGAATTAAGGGACAGAAGTTTAGGGGTAATATGAGGGGGAACTTCTTTACTCAGAGAGTGGTAGCGGTGTGTGAAATGAGCTTCCAGTGGAAGTGGTGGAGACAGGTTCATTGGTATCATTTAAAAATAAATTGGATAGGCATATGGATGATAAGGGAATGGAGGGTTATGGTATGAGTGCAGGCAGGTGGGACTAAGGGGAAAAAAGGTGTTCGGCACAGACTTGTAGGGCCGAGATGGCCTGTTTCCGTGCTGTAATTGTTATATGGTTATATGGTTATAATTTTGGGCCCCATATCTGAGGAAGGATGTGCTGGCTCTGGGAGGTTTACAAGAATGGTCCCAGGAATGAGTGGGTTAACATATGATGTTTGAATGAACTGGGCCTGTACTCGCTGGAGTTTAGAAGGAAGAGGGGGATATCTCTGTGAAACTTACCGAATAATTAGAGGCCTGGATAGAGTGGATGTGGAGAGGATGTTTCCACTCGTATGAGTGTCTAGGACTAGAGGGCATAGCATCAGAATAAAAGGGCGTTCCTTGCAAGGTTTCCAAATAGTCACCTGTAATTGGTGCTGAGAAAGTTATCGAATATCCACGCTTTGTTTCCCCCCCTCTCTAAGATTCAGATTCAGATTCAGATTCAGATTCAATTTTAATTGTCATTGTCAGTATACAGTACAGAGACAACGAAATGCATTTAGCATCTCCCTTGAAGAGCGACATAGCAAACGATTTGAATAAAAAAAAAATAATAAGTGTCTGGGGGGGGGGGGGGGGGGATTGGCAGTCACCGAGGTACGTTGTTTAGTAGAGTGACAGCGGCCGGAAAGAAGCTGTTCCTCGACCTGCTGGTTCGGCAACGGAGAGACCTGTAGCACCTCCCGGATGGTAGGAGGGTAAACAGTCCATGGTTGGGGTGAGAGCAGTCCTTGGCGATGCTGAGCGCCCTCCGCAGACAGCGCTTGTTTTGGACAGACTCAATGGAGGGGAGCGCGGAACCGGTGATGCGTTGGGCAATTTTCACCACCCTCTGCAATGCCTTCCGGTCGGAGACAGAGCAGTTGCCATACCATACTGTGATGCAGTTGGTAAGGATGCTCTCGATGGTGCAGCGGTAGAAGTTCTCCACACGCCGTTCCTCCATGACCCACTGTTACCCCCCACCCCCCCCCCTCCCGGCAGTCCCTCCACAAGGCGGTCCTCCATTGTGGGAAGAGTTGTACAACACGCACACACACACTGCCCGGTGAGATGGCAGTTGTTTAGCAGAGCATTCACTCACACCTTGATGTCAATGCAAAACCGATGCGTTTGGTGTTACCACTGTCAACTGATGGCTTTGTTTGTGTCTTCTTTCTCAGGGTGAAGTCGGGGACGCAGGACATAAAGGAAGGAAGGGTGACAAAGGAGAACATGTGAGTATCTATCTATCTATCTCAACCCGGTCGGGAAGCTCAAGTATCAATCGCCCCTGCAACTGGTGGCAGATGGGGCACTGTAGCCAATGTCATTGGAAAGGGCGCAGAGAAGATTTACGAGGATAGAAACATAGAAACATAGAAATTAGGTGCAGGAATAGAGGCCATTCGGCCCTTCGAGCCTGCACCATTCGCCATTCAATATGATCATGGCTGATCATCCAACTCAGTATCCCGTACCTGCCTTCTCTCCATACCCTCTGATCCCCTTAGCCACAAGGGCCACATCTAACTCCCTCTTAAATATAGCCAATGAACTGTGGCCTCGACTACCCTCTGTGGCAGAGAGTTCCAGAGATTCACCACTCTCTGTGTGAAAAAAGTTCTTCTCATCTCGGTTTTAAAGGATTTCCCCCTTATCCTTAAGTTGTGACCCCTTGTCCTGGATTTCGCCAACATCGGGAACAATCTTCCTGCATCTAGCCTGTCCAACCCCTTACGAATTTTGTAAGTTTCTATAAGATCCCCTCTCAATCTCCTAAATTCTAGAGAGTATAAACCAAATCTATCCAGTCTTTCTTCATAAGACAGTCCTGACATCCCAGGAATCAGTCTGGTGAACCGTCTCTGCACTCCCTCTATGGCAATAATGTCCTTCCTCAGATTTGGAGACCAAAACTGTACGCAATACTCCAGGTGTGGTCTCACCAAGGCCCTGTACAACTGCAGTAGAACCTCCCTGCTCCTATACTCAAATCCAGATATTGAAAGGGTTAGAGATGTTGTCAGGGTTAGAGGGTGTGAGCTACAGGGAGAGGTTGAGTCGGCTGGGTCTCTATTCCTTGTAGCGCAGGAGGATGAGGGGTGATCTTTTAGAGGTGTACAAAATCGTGCAAACTCCAGATAGACAGCACCCGAGCTGCTGGAGGAGGTAGTTGAGGCAGGGACTGTCACAACGTTTCAGAAACATTTGGACAGGTACATGGATAGGACAGGTTTGGAGGGATATGGGGCAAACGCGGGCAGGTGGGACTAGTGTAGATGGGTCATGTTGGTTGGTGTGGGTATGTTGGGACGCAGGGCATGTTTCCACACTGTACGACCCAACAGTCGATCTAAATGAAATGACTGTATATCAACAAAAATGAAAAACTGGATCTTGGTGAAATTAAATGTCAATGTGCATAATGGGTGAGATATCCAGGTGGCTGTAATGTTGAAGTTTGTATTAACCATATAACCATATAACAATTACAGCACGGAAACAGGCCATCTCAACCCTTCTAGTCCGTGCCGAACACGTATTCTCCCCTAGTCCCATATACCTGCCCTCAGACCATAACCCTCCATTCCCTTCCCATCCATATAACTATCCAATTTATTTTTAAATGATAAAAACGAACCTGCCTCCACCACCTTCACTGGAAGCTCATTCCACACAGCTACCACTCTCTGAGTAAAGAAGTTCCCCCTCATGTTACCCCTAAACTTCAGTCCCTTAATTCTCAAGTCATGTCCCCTTGTTTGAATCTTCCCTACTCTCAGTGGGAAAAGCTTTTCCACGTCAACTCTGTCTATCCCTCTCATCATTTTAAAAACCTCTATCAAGTCCCCCCTTAACCTTCTGCGCTCCAGAGAATAAAGCCCTAACTTGTTCAACCTTTCTCTGTAACTTAGTTGCTGAAACCCAGGCAACATTCTAGTAAATCTCCTCTGTACTCTCTCTATTTTGTTGACATCCTTCCTATAATTAGGCAACCAAAATTGTACACCATACTCCAGAATTGGTCTCACCAATGCCTTGTACAATTTTAACATTACATCCCAACTTCTATACTCAATGCTCTGATTTATAAAGGCCAGCACACCAAAAGCTTTCTTTACCACCCTATCTACATGAGATTCCACTTTCAGGGAACTGTGCACAGTTATTCCCAGATCTATATGAGATTCCACTTTCAGGGAACTGTGCACAGTTATTCCCAGATCTACATGAGATTCCACTTTCAGGGAACTGTGCACAGTTATTCCCAGATCCCTCTGTTCACCTACATTCTTCAATTCCCTATCATTTACCATGTACGTCCTATTTTGATTTGTCCTGCCAAGGTGTAGCACCTCAGTGTATTCTCAGTGTTTAAGTTATTTTTTTGATCATGATGGCTTTGTGTTTTGTGATCTTCTGCAGGGTCCACCTGGACCTCCTGGTCCCATCGGTCCCGTTGGCCAACCCGGTCCCGCTGTAAGTACTGTCTCTGTGGAGTCCGCATGACACACTGTGCCGAGTTGGGAGGGGGGTGTAGAGACGGAGGCCGCGGGTGGGATAGCTCGGTTCCAGTGTTGGGCATTGCCTCACCGCTGTTTGTGGTCTTTCCCCAGGGGGCAGACGGTGAAACTGGAGCCAGAGGACGACAAGGTCACTTTGGACAGAAGGGAGATGAAGGGCCACGAGGCTTCCCGGGATCTCCTGGTCCAATTGGCTTGCAGGTGAGTGTGTCTGACATGGGCGGTCTACAGCTGGCCATCCTCGGGATGACGGGAGTGGGAATGGTAAATGGTAGGGAATTGAAGAATACAGTTGAACAGACGGATCTGGGAATAACCGTGCATAGTTCCTTGAAGGTGGAATCTCATATAGATAGGGTTGTAAAGAAAGCTTTTGGTGTGCTGGCCTTTATAAATCAGAGCATTGAGTATAGAAGCTGGGATGTAATGTTAAAATTGTACAAGGCATTGGTGAGACCAAATCTGGAGCATGGTGTACAATTTTGGTCGCCCAATTATAGGAAGGATGTCAACACAACAAAATAGAGAGAGTACAGAGGAGATTTACTAGAATGTTGCCTGGGTTTCAACAACTAAGTTACAGAGATAGGTTGAATAAGTTAGGTCTTTATTCTCTGGAGCGCAGAAGGTTAAGGGGGGACTTGATAGAGGTCTTTAAAATGATGAGAGGGATAGACAGAGTTGATGTGGAAAAGCTTTTCCCTTTGAGAGTAGGGAAGATTCAAACAAGAGGACATGACTTGAGAATTAAGGGACAGAAGTTTAGGGGTAACATGAGGGGGAACTTCTTTACTCAGAGAGTGGTGGCTGTGTGGAATGAGCTTCCAGTGGAGGTGGTGGAGGCAGGTTTGTTGGTATCATTTATAAATAAATTGGATAGTTATATGGAACGGGGAGGGAATGGAATGGTTAGGGTGGGACTGGGAGTTGTTCGGGCACGCAGGTGTATGGGACTAGGGTGAGTAATATTATATGTTAAGAGCACGGCACTAGAACAGGGTCGAGACCTTCCGTTTGCTAACACACTCGTTTCCGTGCTGTAATTGGTATATGGTAATCTGGGTAATACTCTCTTTTTACTCAGAGAGTGTTTCGATCCTTCCAGTGGACCTGGTGGGGCAAGTCTGTCTGTAAGGAGTTTGCAAGGGAATGGAGGGTCTGGTCTGTGACCTAGCGAGGGTTTCCTCAGGGACTAGAAGGGTCGAGATGGCTCAATGCTGGTTTCCTCCCATTTCACCTCCCCGTGAGCTGCAAGGATTTCTGCGAGGTTTGCGTAATTGGCCCCCTGTAAATTCCGTCTAGTGTGGAGGTAGTGGATGGTATACTGGGATAATGTAGAACTTGTGTGATCGGGCGATCGATGGTGGGTGTGGACATGAAGAGTCTGTTTCCGTGCTGCCTCTCTAAACCATAGTCAACATTTGCTTTGTGTTACAGGGAATGCCTGGACCTTCAGGGGAGAAGGGTGAAACGGGTGACGTCGGTCCCATGGTGAGTATCTGTTGCCGCGCCAGTGAGATTTGGGGTCTGACCCCACCGTCAAACACCATGTAGACCACGCCGGGTCACAGTATCGGTTAAGATGGAGGTGCGGGCTTTGGATGTCCTGCTCACCTTCCAATGCACTGCCCTGACTGATTGTCCATTGACTAGCAATGTTATAAAATTTTGAGATTTAAAAAATCAAGTCTGCAATTTATCCCATCAGATAAAGCGTAAATTGTTACCTAGGTTGTACAAGTTAGGGCTTTATTCTTTGGAGCACAGAAGGTTAAGGGGGGACTTGTTAGAGGTTTTTAAAATGATGAGAGGGATAGACAGAGTTGACGTGGAAAAGCTTTTCCCACTGAGAGTACGGAAGATTTTTTCAAACAAGGGGACATGACTTGAAAATTAAGTGACTGAAGTTTAGGGGTAACATGAGGGGGGACTTCGTTACTCAGAGAGTGGTAGCTGTGTGGAATGAGCTTCCAGTGGAAGTGGTGGAGGCAGGTTCGTTTTATCATTTAAAAATAAATTGGATAGTTATACGGATGGGAAGGGAATGGAGGGTTATGGTCTGAGCGCAGGTATATGGGACTAGGGGAGAATATGTGTTCGGCACGGACTAGAAGGGTCGAGATGGCCTGTTTCCGTGCTGTAATTGTTATATGGTTATATGGTTATAAAAGGAAGTTTAATTTGACACCTAATTCACTTTCATATCTCAAGTATTTAAAAAGTTATGGCCATTTTCATACTCGGAAATTAGCATCTCGTTCCCTATTGATTTTCTATGGACATAACAAAAAAGCTGTGATCATGGACAGTCAAAAGGCTATAACCTTCTTAAAAATTAAGAGAACTGAATGAAATTTTCAGTTATCATAGATTGAGCCATTCTGAAACAAACATAAAATAATCTTACTTGGATGACCTGAAATTAAAGCATATCATTAGTTAGTTACCGAATTGTAGCTAATTTCAAACTTCAATTACTAGATCTAAACATCTATCCATTTCTTAATAAATGACTAACATTTTTAAATAGCCTAAGTGTCCAAATAATATTCACAAATAATTCACAATAAAACATGATTTTTAAATCTCATCTACATCAATTTATAGGCCAAATGGAAGGAATTTAGTGTTCAATTGCTGTAAAAAAGTCAATTTTAAATCAGCTTTCTAGTGGGTTCCTGTGAACGCGCTGGTTTAGAACGTTCACATTGCGCTGGATTTGTGCCCTCAAATGCCCAGAAAAATACTGCGGGATATAAAGAGCCCAAAATGAACTACTCGCTATAGAAAACTTTGTATAAAGGGTTCTTAAGAAGCCCCTTTTAATGTAAAAATAAGGTACCTACCTTTAATTGTTTGCTTTATAAAACCCTGGGGCTGCGAGAGGTCGCGGGTTGAGAGAGTGATTTTTAAACTATTATAACTATTATTCGAGGCCATAAAAACTAATAATACCTTTTGCGACGGGGTCTTTCAGCGATTTTTCGTTAATGATTTACTAGGCTGAACATCTTCGATTGGAACAGCCTAGTAAAAATCGCGTTTTAAACCCGCCCCCTCTAAACAGCGCCAAAATCGTGCACACGGGCTGGGGCAGATTCTCAGCAACGATTCAGGTAAGTTTTGTAACATACCTACATTGACTTCTCTTTCTTCTTCTTCTTCACAGGGTCCACCAGGTCCTCCAGGACCAAGAGGTCCCGCGGGTCCATCAGGAGCAGACGTGAGCTCAGCTTCTCTTCACTATCTTCAATTGAACTTGTCAATCCATCAACCCACCAACCCCCAAACTCATGCTTCACATGTCTTCTCTTGCAGGGTCCCCAAGGTGGACCTGGTGGAATCGGCAACCCAGGGTCCATCGGAGAGAAGGTGAGCTATCAACAAACGGGGTTCAGCTGCGGCACTTGTAGACATAGACCATCAAACCCTACAGCATTTGAACAAGCCCTGCAGGCCAACTTGCCCACAAAGTCCAGGGAAAGGTTGAGTAGGCTGGGACTCTCTTCCTTGGAGCGCAGGATGATGAGGGGTGATCTTATGCAAGTGTACAAAATCATGAGAGGAATATTGAGGGAGTGTAGCATAGGTTTACAAGGTTAACTCCCGGGATGGGAGTTAGATAGGGTGGTAAAGAAAGCTTTTGGTGTGCTGGCCTTTATAAATCAGAGCATTGAGTATAGAAGTTGGGATGTAATGTTAAAATTGTACAAGGCATTGGTGAGACCAATTCTGGAGTATGGTGTACAATTTTGGTCGCCTAATTATAGAAAGGATGTCAACAAAATAGAGAGAGTACAGAGGAGATTTACTAGAATGTTGCCTGGGTTTCAACAACTAAGTTACAGAGATAGGTTGAACAAGTTAGGGCTTTATTCTCTGGAGCGCAGAAGGTTAAGGGGGGGACTAGATAGAGGTCTTTAAAATGATGAGAGGGATAGACATAGTTGACGTGGATAAGCTTTTCCCACTGAGAGTAGGGAAGATGCAAACAAGGGGACATGACTTGAGAATTAAGGGACAGAAGTTTAGGGGTAACATGAGGGGGAACTTCTTTACTCAGAGAGTGGTGGCTGTGTGGAATGAGCTTCCAGTGAAAGTGGTGGAGGCAGGTTCGTTTTTATCATTTAAAAAGAAATTGGATAGTTATATGGACGAGAAAGGAATGGAGGGTTATGGTCTGAGTGCAGGTATATGGGATTAGGGGAGATTATGTGTTTGGCACGGACTAGAAGGGTCGAGATGGCCTGTTTCCGTGCTGTAATTGTATATGGTTATATGGTTATATGATGGCGGGACTGTCATATGCTGAGAGAATGGAGCGGCTGGGCTTGTACACTCTGGAGTTTAGAAGGATGAGAGGAGATCTCATTGAAACATATAAGATTGTTAAGGGCTTGGACACGCTAGAGGCAGGAAACATGTTCCCGATGTTGGGGGAGTCCAGAACCAGGGGCCACACAGTTTAAGAATAAGGAGTAAGCCATTTAGAACAGAGACGAGGAAACACTTTTTTCTCACAGAGAGTGGTGAGTCTGTGGAATTCTCTGCCTCAGAGGGCGGTGGAGGCAGGTTCTCTGGATGCTTTCAAGAGAGAGCTAGATATGCTCTTAAAAATAGCGGAGTCATGGGATATGGGGAGAAGGCAGGAACGGGGTACTGATTGGGGATGATCAGCCATGATCATGTTGAATGGTGGTGCTGGCTCGAAGGGCCAAATGGCCTACTCCTGCACCTATTGTCTATTGTCTATTGTCTATTGAATAGATCGGGCAGAGTCTCTTGCCCAGAGTAGGCAAATCGAGGACCAGAGGTCACAGGTTTAAGTTGAAGGGGAAAAGATTTAAAAGGAATCTGAGAGGTAGCTTTCTCACACAAAGGGTGATGGGTGCATGGAACAAGCTGCTAGAGGAGGTAGTTGAGGCAGGGACTATCCCAACGCTTAAGACACTGTTAGAAGGGTACACAATTAGGACAAGTTTGGAGTGATATGGACCAAACGTGGGCAGGTGGGACTAGTGTAGCTGGGACATGTTGGCCGGTATGGGCAAGTTGGGCCGAAGGGCCTGTTTCCACAAGTATGATGATGACTCCATGCCAAACATGATGTCAAGATAAACTAACCTCCTTTTCCAGCACCTGCTCCATATCCCTCTATTCCCTGCATGTCCATGTGCCTTCAAACACAGTTTTTCTACCTGCCTCCACCACCAACCTTGTTTGATTTAGTTTATTGTCACGTGTGTCGGGGTACAGGGGAAAGATGTTTTTCCTGCGTGCTAACCAGCCAGAGGATGGGATCGAACCGGTTCCACTGGTGCTGGGTGGAAGCAGTATGTACTGCCAAGCCACAGATGGTATTCAATGTAGACAATGTAGGCCATTCCACCCCAACCTCCTGCTCCACCATGCATTAGGGACCTGACTGATCTGCCATCACTATCCCAGCCGATCCTTTGAGATTCGCCCCCCGAGACCTGCGTGGGTTTTCTCTGGGTGCTCCGGTTTCCTCCCACACTCCAAATAAGAATGGGTTTGTAAGCTAATTGGCTTTGTCGATTGTAGATTGTCCCCAGTGTGTGTGGGATAATGTTAGTGTCTGGACTCAGTGGGTAGAAGGGCTTGTTTCAGTACGACATCACTAAACTGATCTAAAGCAAATGAAATCAAACTAAACCACACTACACTACACTACACTACACTACACTACACTACACTACACTACACTACACTACACTACACTACACTACACTACACTACACTACACTACACTACACTACACACATACACTACACACTACACTACACACTACACTACACTACACTACACTACACTACACACTACACACTACACTACACACCACACTACACACTACACTACACTACACTACACTACACACTACACTACACTACACTACACTACACTACACTACACTACACTACACTACACTACACTACACTACACTACACTACACTACACTACACTACACTACACTACACTACACTACACTACACTACACTACACACTACACTACACTACACACTACACTACACTACACTACACTACACTACACTACACTACACTACACTACACTACACTACACTACACTACACTACACTACACTACACTACACACTACACTACACTACACTACACTACACTACACTACACTACACACCACTACACTACACTACACTACACTACACTACACTACACTACACTACCACTACACTACCCCACACTACACTACACACTACACTACACTACACTACACTACACTACACTACACTACACTACACTACACTACACTACACTACACTACACTACACTACACTACACTACACTGCACACTACAACTACACTGCACTGCACACTACACTACACTGCACACTACACTACACTACACACACTACACTACACTACACTACACTACACTACACACACTACACTACACTACACACACTACACTACACTACACTACACTACACTACACTACACTACACTACACTACACACACTACACTACACTACACACACTACACTACACTACACTACACTACACTACACTACACTACACACTACACTACACTACACTACACTACACTACACTACACTACACTACACTGCACTACACTACACTACACTACACTACTACACTACACTACACTACACTACACTACACTACACTACACTACACTACACTACACTACACACTACACTACACTACACTACACTACACTACACTACACTACACTACACTACACTACACTACACTACACTACACTACACTACACTACACTACACTACACTACACTACACTACACTACACTACACTACACTACACTACACTACACTACACTACACTACTACACTACACTACACTACACTACACTACACTACACTACACTACACTACACTACACTACACTACACTACACTACACTACACTACACTACACTACACTACACTACACTACACTACACTACACTACACTACACTACACTACACTACACTACACTACACTACACTACACTACACTACACTACACTACACTACACTACACTACACTACACTACACTACACTACACTACACTACACTACACTACACTACACTACACTACACTACACTACACTACACTACACTACACTACACTACACTACACTACACTACACTACACTACACTACACTACACTACACTACACTACACTACACTACACTACACTACACTACACTACACTACACTGCACTACACTACACACTACACTACACTACACTACACTACACTACACTACACTACACTACACTACACTACACTACTACACACTACACTACACTACACTACACTACACTACACTACACTACACTACACACTACACACCACACTACACTACACTACACTACACTACACTACACTACACTACACTACACACTACACTACACTACACTACACTACACTACACTACACTACACTACACTACACTACACTACACTACACTACACTACACTACACTACACACTACACTACACTACACTACACTACACTACACTACACTACACACTACACTACACTACACTACACTACACTACACTACACTACACACTACACTACACTACACTACACACTACACTACACTACACTACACTACACTACACTACACTACACTACACTACACTACACTACACTACACTACACTACACTACACTACACTACACTACACTACACTACACTACACTACACTCCCCTGCACTACACTACACTACACTACACACTACTACACTACACTACACTACACTACACTACACTACACACTACACTACACTACACACTACACTACACTACACTACACTACACTACACTACACTACACTACACTACACTACACTACACACTACACTACACTACACACTACACTACACTACACACTACACTACACTACACTACACTACACTACACTGCACTACACTACACTACACTACACTACACTACACTACACTACACTACACTACACTACACTACACTACACTACACTACTACACACACTACACTACACTACACTACACTACACTACACTACACTACACTACACTACACACTACACTACACTACACTACACTACACTACACTACACTACACTACACTACACTACACTACACTACACTACACTACACTACACTACACTACACTACACTACACTACACTACACTACACTACACTACACTACTACACTACACTACACTACACTACCACACACTACACTACACTACACACTACACTACACACTACACTACACACACTACTACACTACACTACACTACACTACACTACACTACACTACACTACACTACACTCCACACTACACTACACTACACTACACACTACACTACACTACACACTACACTGCACTACACTACACTACACTACACTACACTACACTACACTACACTACTCTACACTACACTACACTACACTACACTACACTACACTACACTACACTACACTACACTACACTACACTACACTACACTACACTACACTACACTACACTGCACTGCACTACACTACACTACACTACACTACACTACACTACACTACACACTACACTACACTACACTACACTACACTACACTACACTGCACTACACTACACTACACTACACTACACTACACTACACTACACTACACTACACTACACTACACTACACACTACACTACACTACACTACACTACACTACACTACACTACACTACACTACACTACACTACACTACACTACACTACACTACACTACACTACACTACACTACACTACACTACACTACACTACACTACACTACACTACACTACACTACACTACACTACACTGCACTACACTACACTACACTACACTACACTGCACTACACTACACTGCACTGCACTACACTACACTACACTACACTACACTACACTACACTACACTGCACTACACTACACTACACTACACTACACTGCACTACACTACACTACACTACACTACACTACACTACACTACACTACACTACACTGCACTACACTACACTACACTGCACTACACTACACTACACTACACTACACTACACTACACTACACTACACTACACTACACTACACTACACTACACTACACTACACTACACTACACTACACTACACTACACTACACTGCACTACACTACACTACACTACACTACACTACACTACACTACACTACACTACACTACACTGCACTACACTACACTACACTACACTACACTACACTACACTGCACTACACTACACTACACTACACTACACTACACTACACTACACTGCACTACACTACACTGCACTGCACTGCACTACACTACACTACACTACACTACACTACACTACACTGCACTACACTACACTACACTGCACTACACTACACTACACTACACTACACTGCACTACACTACACTACACTACACTACACTGCACTGCACTGCACTGCACTACACTACACTAAACTACACTATGCGCTGCGAGAGAGAGTGTTTGAAACCAGGTCACTGACAGCAGTTGAATTGCCCAAATTAACACATGTGCATAGATTGTGTTTGGGGGCCGGGCTTTGGCCTCGGAGCGGGTCCTCGGTGACTCGGAGCTCGGGGTTAAGGGTGAGAAGCTCCATGGACTGGGTCAAGTGTTGATGGGGGTTTTGGGGTTGGGATAGTTGACGATGCTGGTGTAATTCTTGCTCTCCTCACCCCTCTCCCTCCTTCCAGGGTGAATCTGGTGAATCCGGTGCTCCAGGAATCCAAGGCATTTCCGGTGGCAGGGTGAGTATAAGGCCCGGAATTACATCTGGGCATCAGAAACTGGCGCTCGTCAACGGCGGAGAAATCTGTACGTGTGCGTTTGTTTTCACACTTCTGTACCTCTTGCCCGATGGGAGAGGGGAGAAGAGGGAGTGACCAGGGTGCGACTCATCCTTGATTGTGCTGCTGGCCTTGCCGAGGCAGCGTGAGGTGTAGATGGAGTCAATAGAAGGGAGAAGGTACACGAAAACGCTGGGGAAAATCAGCAGGTGCAGCAGCATCTATGGAGCGAAGGAAATAGGCGACGTTTCGGGCCGAAACCCTTCTTCAGTCTGATGGGGGGGTGGGGGGGGAGAAGGAAGGAAAAATGGAGGAGGAGGAGCCCGAGGGCAGGGGGATGGGAGGAGACAGCTCGAGGGTTAAGGAAGGGGAGGAGACAGCAAGTTCTAGCAA